>NW_024730279.1:5873-33373 GCF_018991925.1 Homarus americanus
AACACCCACGTGCCTACTACACGACTGACCACCCTGACAGTTCCTCTATATCTCAACACCCTGCACCCGCCACACGACTGACCACCCTGGCGACAGTTCCTTGATATCTCAACACCCAGTCACCCGCCACACGACTGACCACCCTGGCGGACAGTTCCTTCTATATCTCAACACCCCGTACCCGCCTACACGACTGACCACCCTGGCGGATCAGTTCCTTCGATATCTCAACACCCGCGTACCCGCCTCACGACTGACCACCCTGGCGATGCCCTTTGATATCTCAACACCCTCGTACCTGCCTTCACGACTGACCACCTGGCGGACAGTCTTCATATCTCAACACCCACGTACCCGCCTACACGACTGACCACTCTGGCGGACAGTTCCCTTCTATATCTCAACACCGCTGTGCCCGCCTACACGACTGACCACCCTGGCGAGCAGTTCCTCCGATATCCAACACCCACGTACCCGCCTACACGACTGACCACACGTAATACTTATCTCCAACACAGCCAAAGTGAGAGCTCTTGACCACACATAACCTGCAGACTGATAATAACATCATCTACACTGACGGCTCTCTTAACACTGTCTGTGGAGGGCTGGAAGTGTTGTGGCTCAGCCTAACGGCAGTACATTAAAGAGCCACAGTTAATAACTGGACATCCACTCTACAAAGTGAACTATTTGTCATACTATTCCTGAAACTTGTTGAACACTGACAGTCTCATCATCACTGACTCCTTATACTCACTACTTGCTCTTGATCCTAAGCTCAGATTGTAACCCGCTTGTCACTGAAGCCAGACAGCATAATGTGTCTTGTTGAGGGAGTGTTAAGATCAGCTGTTCTGGGTGATCTCTCTCTCGAGCCAATCAAACACACTGCTCAGTACAGCCTAGAATTTGTTGATGAATTTAACACCAGTAGACAAGTACAAACAGGCACTAGTCGATCCATGGTGTGAAACATGTATATGGAGCAAGTAACAAGATCACTAGATTACAAGATGTTGTAACAGCTAGACTAAGGTTAGGATATAAGTACCTCTGATATGTTCTCAGGCAGTGTGAACAATAAATGTAAGTGTGTGCTGACATATGGCCACTCTGGCAGTATGTTCCTAAGCAGATGTGAACAAGACTAAATGTAAAGTGTGGCCAGACATATGGCCACACTCTGGCAGTATGTTCCTCAGGCAGATGTGAACAAGACTAAATGTAAAGTGTGTGAGACTAGAGCCATATCACTCTGGCAGTATGTTCCTCAGGCAGATGTGAACAAGACTAAATGTAAAGTGTGTGGCCAGACATATGCCACACACTCCTGGCAGTATGTCCCTCAGGCAGATGTGAACAAGACTAAATGTAAAGTGTGTGGCCAGACATACAGCTACACACTCTGGCAGTATGTCCCTCAGGCAGATGTGAACAAGACTAAATAAAGTGTGTGGCCAGACATATGGCCACACACTCTGGCAGCTGTTCTCAGGCAGATGTGAACAAGACTAAATGTAAGTGTGTGGCCAGACATAGCCTCACACTCTGGCAGTATGTTCCTCAGGCAGATGTGAACAAGACTAAATGTAAAGTGTGTGGCCAGACATATGGCCACACACTCTGGCAGTATGTTACATTTATACAATCTACACTTCAGACATGCCATCACCAATTCACGGTGAATACATCTCATATGCTGATGATGTCACCCAGATCATCCACCATCCAGGCAAGGCCAAACAGATCATGGCATTAAAAACAGCTCGCGCCATAACACAAATAAATAATTACGAGAAGAAATGGAAAATAAAAACTAATACACAGAAACTAAAAATCATACACATTTCAAGGGTAAACTCAGCACCAATCACAGTAAACACCGAAGAAATATATTACTCAAAAGAAGGAAAAATACTGGGGCTAACAATAACAAGAGCCGGAATAAATTAACACATAACAGAACGTAATAGACTAACCCAAATACAGCTTACAAAATTAAGAAGATTCGGCAAAATGGAAGAGAAAATACAACTACACCTATTTAAAGCACTTGTCCACCCCCATCTTGAATACCCGCCAATACCATTAAACACGATCAGCCTTACCAACCAATTAAAACTCCAGGCAACACAGAACAAAGCCATCCACAGAGCCTCCAAACATCGTCCCCCATACACAACCCAAATTAAAGAGCTTCACGAAAAATACAATATTTTACCACTGAACATAAGAACATACGTCCAAGCACAGGCAGTATGGTACAAACTAGAAGTAATGGAAGATGAATTATACCATCGACTAAAACAGAGGACACCACAAGATCACACAACTGGTGGCCAAAAAGCCTTCTCCATAACCCTCAAGAGCTCAGGCGACCTCTTAGTGCGGCCTTCACCACAGCCAATCAAATCGTCTCTGCTAGGTGGATAGCCCACCTGCTCTTATTCTCTACTACTTTACTTCCCGTTTCATAACTTGCCTTCTACCTTACCTCTTCTCTCCCTTCCCATGGCAAACCATTGCCATTTTATCATCATCATCATCATCAGGGAGACCATTCTACACTCGGCTACCGGACCAGCAACATCTCTCACAGCTCCTCACCACTCAGCTCCCTCAGAAACCTCCTCACCCTACAGGACCTCTGAGCAAGCTTCTCCACCTAGTCACTCCTAAGCACTGCACTGTACAATATATATACAGAAAGCGCATTGTGAGTTTCTATCCTACCTCATTCCTGAGTGTGAGATATCTACATGTACGTACGTTTGTGTGCCCCTACAAAGATAATTGACAACTGGCCACAAACAGTACGCTACAAGACCTACATACAAAAATAAAATCAGGAAATAAAAAGTATGAAATAAAATATAAAGGGGGTATTACCTTAATTCAGACGACCCTTAGTGTGAAAAACATAACAATTCACTAGAGGCCATAACACAAAGGGATGGCTTTGCTTTATACCGGTGTAATGCCTCCATAATGAGGTCTGTATCACAGTCGCTCTTGCCAAGAACTGAGAACTCAACGGCTGAATGTGGTGGTTGTGTTATTAACTGGCCTGTTCGGACGGAACGGCCCAAGTGTTCATGGATGCGAGTTATCAAATGTCTTTAGTTTTACCTATATATGCTGCCCTACAGCTAGTACACGTAAATTGATAAACAACTGAGGATTGCAGGTGTGTGGGTATAGTGTCTTTAATTTTAAAGAATTTCTTAATTGAACTCTGGGTTTTAAAGACTAGTCTAAGAGAAATTTGTGGATAGAATTCATTGAAAAGCTTCTTTAGTTTATTTCTAAGGGTGAAACTGAGTGGGCCTGTGTACGGTATGGTGAGATAGAATATTTAGGGACTGTGAGTGGTGTTGAACGCCTCAACTGTCCTTATTGTTAGTAAGACGTGTCAAGTGAGTGAGTGTTGAGTTGGCGAGCTAGAGTGACGTATTTTATGTCGTCCGTGGGGGTATCCATGAGTTTCTGATCGCGCCTGAAGTTATATCATTTTGTCGCCCCGACATCAGAGAATCTGATGTTCATAGTTTAGTTAGTGTCAGTTGTCTATTTAAGAAAGTCATTAATCTCCTGAACAGTTCCTGTCAAACTCAAAATTCTCCAAGACTTAACGGCCGTTTGACCGGGGATGTGGTTTGCGGTCAGGTCATAGAGTTGCGAACGCACATATATCTCCATTTCACCTCTTTACTGACAAACTCAATCTCTGATTAAACCATAAATATAGATGTAGAAAATTAGCCTGATCTGTGACACTGACGGTCACAGCTAGGTGTCCAACGACTACTGTGAATAGACGGCCTATTGTTAGTAAAATTAGTCTTTCTAGTAGGAATATGCCCTCAGGCCCGTATATATGCAGGCGCGCGAGGGAACATCACTCTCTGTGATCAACAGTTACCCTCCCTTCCTAGATCAACCATTACCCTCCCTTCCTAGATCAACAGTTACCCTCCCTTCCTAGATCAACAGTTACCCTCCCTCCCTACACCAACAATACCCTCCCTACCTCGTCACCGCCCTCCCTTTATTGAATTTGTCATAGTTTACGAACCTAAATTTCACACAAATTCATCTTACCAAAACCTAATTAACTTCACACTATTTTTTGTCTCACGTAACCCAATATTGTCTTATTGTTTTAATTCCTCACTTTACATCTCAGAGACCAGACGCCATAAGTCTCCCCGAGGCGACAATGAAGCCGTATGTGGCACTAGTGAACACCTACAGTACACCTGGACGGAACATGGGCTCAAAAACAGCTGTGACAGAATGCAAATGGTCTGCCGTGTCTTTCAAAAACCTTTACCCACTTTACCTTAACATTTCCTCCCCTCCCCATGTTTTTTTTAGTTAATTATCTCTCCTTTCTCCCCGTCGCCCTCCTTCTATCCTCCCCTGGCCTACCATTCTCCCCAACATGACCCGTGGCTGCCTAATATATCACCCCACCATCAGTTCCCCGGCCCTCACTAATTAATAGTTTACCTCATCCTGCGTCTGGTGTATGTGTTGCGCCATAGTTCACCTTCTTACACAAATATAATGTCTTATACGACGATGATAGAGGTGAGAGTGGACAGTACCAAGACCTGTCACCCGCACCCTTCACTGCTGGAAACTAATCACATGGTTCACCGGTCTTGGTGTTCCCAGACCGAAACAGTTCCGAACCAGCCGACTCACGAAGTTCGAACAAACGACTCAATGAAAGGGGATTCGTGTTTTTTTTTTTTTTTTTTTTATTGGACACTCCCCTACAGACTTGTGTAAGGTGAAGCGCAGAAGCGTTTACAGCGCCCAATAGGGAAGCATGCTAAGGTCATGCTTCCCTTGTCTCATGAGTTAATGGCGTAGAAGCCTGAAGAGTCAAGGGCGTAGAAGCCTGAAGAGTCAAGGGCGTAGAAGCCTGAAGAGTCAAGGGTGTAGAAGCCTGAAGAGTCAATGGTTTTTTTTTTATGTCTAAGCAAGTTATTGAAAGCTCCAACAACTTGTCCCTGAAGACGAATTCACAACTAAAATTCATCACCTTAACAGTCTCATCAGTGTTAGGAATTCTTCTAGGTTTGCCTTCATATTCCTCACAAAATTTGTCAAAAAAACAGTATTTTCCCCAAATTTCATCACCACCTTAGTGTTTCTTAATAGTTAAAAGCCAACTATTTTTTCCTGTTTTATTTTCAGTATGTCAAATATTACCTTACATTTCCATATTCAGGATTATCTGAAAACAAGTCCGATAGAGTCTGTTCTTCCTAAAGGGGGTGTGTTCGTCCCCATTACGGCTGTTTTATTAGGCTACGTCACTGGTGTCTATAGGGACAAACTGAGATGACAATGACTACGATTTACATTGTATTTTGAGCCTCAATATATATCTATATATTGTATCATACAACCAAATTTTTTATAAATACGACTTAAAAGTAAATTTAGCCGATACTAAAGTTTGTGTTTGTTGTCCAGTGTAGTATAATACTTTAATAATATTCAAGAGTATTCCCTGATAGTAATATTGCGGTGGAGATTTAATGATAACGAAAATGGTGACGAGAAGTTATCACAGGGTCACGGGAGGATGTCATGGTCTCTGTTATCATGGTATCTGTAGGCATGATAACGTGAGTGAAAGAAGGCTACATTACCATGATGACGACGGTTAAGTTACCATATTGACGGCACAATTGTTACAAACGCCATAATAACGGGGTAGTCATGTTAGTTAGTTAGTTTAACGCTGTTTAAAGTAAGTTTAACGCCATTTAATGTTAGTTTAACGCCATTAAACGTTAATTTAACGCCATTTAAAGTAAGTTTAACGCCATTTAATGTTACTTTAACGCCATTTAATGTTACTTTAACGCCATTTAAGCACACTAGTGAAGGGGACTGTACCTAGGCTATATGACCAGCCCCTGTAAACACACTAGTGAAGGGGACTGTACCTAGGCTATATGACCAGCCCCTGTAAACACACTAGTGAGGGGACTGTACCTAGGCTATATGACCAGCCCCTGTAAACACACTAGTGAAGGGGACTGTACCTAGGCTATATGACCAGCCCCTGTAAACACACTAGTGAAGGGGACTGTACCTAGGCTATATGACCAGCCCCTGTAAACACACTAGTGAAGGACTGTACCTAGGCTATATGACCAGCCCCTGTAAACACACACTAGTGAAGGGACTGTACCTAGGCTATATGAGCAGCCCTGTAAACACACTAGTGAGGGGACTGTACCTAGGCTATATGACCAGCCCCTGTAAACACACTAGTGAAGGGGACTGTACCTAGGCTATATGACCAGCCCCTGTAAACACACTAGTGAAGGGGACTGTACCTAGGCTATATGACCAGCCCCTGTAAACACACTAGTGAAGGGGACTGTACCTAGGCTATATGACCAGCCCCTGTAAACACACTAGTGAAGGGGACTGTACCTAGGCTATATGACCAGCCCCTGTAAACACACTAGTGAAGGGGACTGTACCTAGGCTATATGACCAGCCCCTGTAAACACACTAGTGAAGGGGACTGTACCTAGGAAGGCCCCTGTAAACGCACTAGTGAAGGGGTACCTAGGCTATATGAGCCCCTGTAAACGCACCTGTACCTAGGCTATATGAAGCCCCTGTAAACACACTAGTGAAGGGGACTGTACCTAGGCTATATGACGAGCCCCTGTAAACACACTAGTGAAGGGGACTGTACCTAGGCTATATGACGAGCCCCTGTAAACACACTAGTGAAGGGGACTGTACCTAGGCTATATGATGAGCCCCTGTAAACACACTAGTGAACTGTACCTAGGCTATATGACCAGCCCCTGTAAACACACTAGTGAAGGGGACTGCTATATATGACCAGCCCCTGTAAACACACTAGTGAAGGGGACTGTACCTAGGCTATATGACCAGCCCCTGTAAACACACTAGTGAAGGGGACTGTACCTAGGCTATATGACCAGCCCCTGTAAACACACCAGTGAAGGGGACTGTACCTAGGCTATATGACCAGCCCCTGTAAACACACCAGTGAAGGGGACTGTACCTAGGCTATATAACCAGTCATTGGGGTCGACGCTGCTTCAGTTTGGGGCAAGAAGGAACTGCTGACTCCTGACTGTAAAATCTCAAAAATACAGTAATTACAGACACGCATCACCACTGTATCGAACACACCACTGAAACAAAAATAACCACATTTTAAATATATAACACAAATACAGCACAAATACATAACACAAATACAGCAAAATAAAAAAATACAGTGAAGGTAAATTTGATATACAGTATTTTATTAATTTGAACATTATACAAGGTAGTGGAAGAGAGTCAATGGTGATGATGGATTATGGAACAAATTAAACATTGAGAAATAAAGTTTTTTTTTAACTTTAATGGCTTATTAATCTAATCTAACCAAACCTAACCTAACCTAACCTAACCAAATCTGACCTAACCAAATCTAACTCAACCAAATCTGACCTAACCAAATCTGACCTAACCGCATCTGATCTGACCTAACCTAACCAAATCTGACCTAACCTAACCAACCCAACTTATTTCACCTGAAGATTAGTCACACCCCCAAGTACTCACCTGAAGATGACCAACCAAAAATTATATATAGAGCCTGGGGGGGGGGGCTATTCTTCAGGTGAGTCATTACATTATCACATATATACATCAATATTTTAAATATTCTTATAAATAATATAAAATGTATATATATATATATAAATCTAGACAAGAGAAATATACATTCATCTACACTATATAAACTCTATAGTCTATTTTTCACAAGTAAAAGTTTCAGCTAAAGGTTTAAAAAAAAAAATTTGTGGCTAAAATTTCAGTTCGAAAGTTTTCACCAAAAGTTTCTACAAAAAAGTTCTTATTTAAAGTTTCAATCAGAAGTTTTGACCCAAAGTTACGAACAAATTATTTTTTTCTGAAGTTATACAATATTAATTATGCAGGATTATGCAAAGTTCATCATTTGTTATATATAGTGAATTACACAACAGAATGCATAATTTCTCACAGTTCAGCACAACTTCTTGCAAGTGTGGGAAAAATGCACTCAAAATTTCTAAGTTTTTCGAGTGTGTGTTTTGAGTGTGTGTTTTGAGTGTGTGTTTTGAGTGTGTGTTTTGAGAGTGTGTTTTGAGTGTTCCAAGTGTTTGTTTTGAGTGTGTGTTTATTTTGAGTGTGTGTTTATTTTGAGTGTGTGTTTATTTTGAGTGTGTGTTTTGAGTGTTTCGACTCTGATAAAATCCTCAATGTTTACTCTATACAGTAAGTCCGCTATATTATGCGATATATTATACTGTTTCACAAATAATCAAACCAGGAAATCTCCAATGGCTGGAATTGAAATTTTCCCGGATAGTCGTTCCCAGAGCCGGAATTACCCGTAAAATTCCGGCTCTGGCAACGACTTTCCGAGAAGTTCCGAGAAATTTTTCCTGATGTCCTGAAAATTCTGGTGATTGGGGGGGATGGGGGGGAGGATATTTCTCCGGGTTCGTGAGTCGTCTTATTACGGCACCGGCAAATCTGTCGTTCCGGTAAGTGTTCTATGACAACTGTTCGGGCTAGCGGGGATATAATGCAGCTCGGTGATATACAATACTGCAGTGTTTTATAATATGACGGTACTTCATCCCTACACTGCGACGACAGTGACGAAAATATCAATAAATTCCGTTTCTCGTGTTTGAATATTTCCTCGAGTGTTACTGAACCCCAGGCTAGTTTCTCTTCTATTTGATTCCTTGTTTACTGGATGTGTTATGATTAATCGTTACTATTGCTAGTTATATCATTAATTTGGGGGGGTTTATGCCAATTTTAGCCGTGATATAGTTCGTTATAAGCAGGTTCCACAGCTAATAGACCCTCGTTTTAATGGACTAACTTCTCAATATAGTTCGTTATAAGGAGGTTCCACAGCTAATGAACCCTGTTTTAATGAACTAACTTCTCAATATAGTTCTTTATAAGGAGGTTCCACAGCTAATAGACCCTCGTTTTAATGGACTAACTTCTCAATATAGTTCGTTATAAGGAGGTTCCACAGCTAATAGACCCTCGTTTTAATGAACTAACTTCTCTATATAGTTCGTTATAAGGAGGTTCCACAGCTAATAGACCCTCGTTTTAATGGACTAACTTCTCAATATAGTTCGTTATAAGGAGGTTCCACAGCTAATAGACCCTCGTTTTAATGGACTAACTTCTCAATATAGTTCGTTATAAGGAGGTTCCACAGCTAATGAACCCTGTTTTAATGAACTAACTTCTCTACATAGTTCTTTATAAGGAGGTTCCACAGCTAACGGAACCTCATTTTAACGGACTAATTCGGACTTTAATCTAAATTTGTCTAAAACCCATTGTTACAACTTCGTTCCTGGGTGGATAGTTTGAGTACCTTTGTTAAATCACCTTACTGAACCACACCCTGACCTGACCTGACCTAACCTAACCTGACTAACAGATTCATACAAAATTACCGATGATTAGATTTCCACTGAGATTCACAAGAGGATATGACAGTCTTGAGAAAATGTCTATTAATGAATATAGAATAACAATTAATATCCATAATGATAATAATATGACATAATTACTGTATACGGCTCCTCCCCGACTTACGACGGGGTTAGGGACCCATATCCAGGTCGTAAGTCGAAAATGCTTAAATAATACATAGAAAATCTAAAATGGGTGTCTCTTTTTCTTCTCAGCACCACAAAACTCTCACTTTTAAACTTGTCAGATATTTTAAAGTGAATTACAAACGAAAATTTTCTCTTTGTGCGGACGTCGGGACTTGAAAATACGTAATTTGACAAAATTTTAGTATGACTGAGGTAGGTCGTAAGTCGGGCAGGTTGTAAGTCGGGCAGGTCGTAGGTCGACGGGTAAATGACTCAGACGGGTATAAGTCGGGCAGGTAGTAGAGTCGGAGCAGGTATTAAGTCGGGCAGGTAAATGAGTCAGCGAATTAGTAGGTCGGGCAGGTCATGGGTCAGGCAGGTCATCCAGGTGGGCAGGTAGTGAGTCGGGAGCCGAGGTGGTAGGTCGAACGTTAGGTCGGGCAGGTGTTAAGGTCGGGCGAATTAAGTAGGTCAGGCAGGTCGTAGGTCGGGCGGAGTGGTAAGATGGAGCAGGTCGTGGAATCGGGCAGGTCATAGGTCGGGCAGGTCGTGGAGTCGGGCAGGTCGTGGGTCGGGCAGGTCGTGGGTCGGGCAGGTGGTAGGTCAGACGGAGTCGCCAAGTCGAGACCAGGTCGTAGGTCGGAGCGGAGTCGTGAGTCGGGCAGGTCGTAGGTCCGGGCCGTAGGTCGGGCCAGGTCGTAGGTCGGGCAGGTCGTGGAGTCGGGCAGGTAGTAGGTCGGGCGAATTAAATGGGTGAGCAGGTCATGGGTAGGGCAGGTGGTAGGTAAGACTGGAGTCGTGGGAGCGGGTGTGAATTAGGGCAGAATTAGGTAGGTGGGGCAGATTAGTAGGTCGGGCAGGTCGTGGAGTCGGGCTGTAGGTCGGGCAGGTCGTAGGTCGGGCAGGTCGTAGGTCGGGCAGGTCGTAGGTCGGGGAGGAGCTGTATATATCAATTACACAGACAGACACAACAACATATATTAACCATAAAATAATAATGTTAATAATTATGATCAAAAACTATAATTATTGTTTATATAATTACTGAAGACACGATTATATAGGGGAGGATATTTTAATGAGATTATACTTGACTCATTTAATTATACCTTGTAATAAGGGTAATTAAATATACATTAAATTAGTGAAGGGGTGTTGGGTAGCATAGTAGTGAAGATAGTTTAGTTAGTAGTAAAATATGGGCAAGATCGATCTCTTCTCTCTCTCTCTCTCTCTCTCTCTCTCTCTCTCTCTCTCTCTCTCTCTCCACAAAAACATATAAATTATAACAAACATTTAATTATCAAGTCAAATATATGCACAAGTCTACTACAGTATAATGCCCATTAGACTGAACTACCCATTAGCCTGAACTACCCAATTAGTCTGAACTCCCCCTTAGCCAAAAAAATTTCTCCCATATTCCGGGTTTTGGCGAACAATTTACCGAGGCCGGAAAATCAGGAGCATTTTCCATAAATTCCGTGAAATAATCCAGGACTTTTTTCGGGGTGGGTGGGGGGTGTGGGGGATGGGGGGGTGGGGGGTGGGGGTGGGGGATGGGGGGGGATATTTTGTCTCATTGCCTGGAAGTTTCTCATTCCCGAACGTCTTCTGCTGTGGTAAATATAATAATAATAATAATAATAAATACATTTCTTTTAAAGCTTTCTACCGATATATATTATATTTATCAATATCAATATGTTTGGTAAGTGCTTTCTCCCATGTTAGTGATTACCTGAAGATTAGACACCCCAGCTTATTTCACCTGTAGATTAGAAGGGTTAGGTTAGGAATACTGTAATTAATCATCAGGTGAAAAATAAACTAGGGTGTCTAATGTTCACATGACCTACCAAAAAAAAACCTATGTTAAAATGGCCGAAGTAGCGAAACACTTAACCCAACGTCGTACCCCAAGCTAGAGGACGAGACGCGGGGCATTTTCACGTCACAAATCCCTTCCCTCTGCGTCACTTATACAGATGCAACTGGGAATCGGCGATCAGCCCGGCCGCTCTCGCCTCCTCGATCGCTTGATAATACTGATCGAAGTCGACGTAGGGTTGGATGCGTCCGTCCTCGTCCAGGGAGAACTGCGTCAGGCTGGGGTTCTGGAGATCTGACGACTCGGTGGAGGTGGTGTTGGTGTCGTGGCGGTCGTCGACGGTGTTACTCACGCCCTCCGTCAGGTCGAGTCTGTGGCCGCGGGCACCGGGAAGCAAGCGAGAGTCTGGCAGCCCCGAGAGGATGTCAGTGTCCTCTTGTAGGGTCAAGTCGTCGCTGCCGGACGATGACGACGAGTACTCCTGAAAGATGACGTCGTGTTCTACTGTAAGACATGACTGGTTATCTGAGATTAGATTAAATTAACCTCAGATTAGATTAAATTAACCTCAGATTAGATTAAATTAACCTCAGATTAGATTAAATTAACCTCAGATTAGATTAAATTAACCACAGATTAGATAAATTAACCTCAGATTATATGATATTAACCTCAGATTAGATTAAATTAACCTCAGATTAGATTAAATTAACCTCAGATTAGATTAAATTAACCTCAGATTAGATTATATTAACCTCAGATTAGATTAAATTAACCTCAGATTAGATTAAATTAACCACAGATTAGATTAAATTAACCTCAGATTAGATTAAATTAACCTCAGATTAGATTAAATTAAACTCAGATTAGATTAAATTAACCTCAGATTAGATTAAATTAACCTCAGATTAGATTAAATTAACCTCAGATTAGATTAAATTAACCTGATTAGATTAAATTAACCTCAGATTAGATTAGATTAAATTAACCTCAGATTAGATTAAATTAACCTCAGATTAGATTAAATTAACCTGATTAGATTAAATTAACCTCAGATTAGATTAAATTAACCTGATTAGATTAAATTAACCTCAGATTAGATTAAATTAACCTCAGATTAGACCTTAGATTAAATTAACCTCAGATTAGATTAAATTAACCTGATTAGATTAAATTAACCTCAGATTAGATTAAATAACCTCAGATTAGATTAATTAACCTCAGATTAGATAAAATTAACCTCAGATTAGATTAAATTAACCTCAGATTAGATTAAATTAACCTCAGATTAGATTAAATTAACCTCAGATTAGATTAAATTAACCTCAGATTAGATTAAATTAACCTCAGATTAGATTAAATTAACCTCAGATTAGATTAAATTAACCTTATTAGATTAAATTAACCTCAGATTAGATTAAATTAACCTCAGATTAGATTAAATTAACCTCAGATTAGATAAAATTAACCTCAGATTAGATTAAATTAACCTCAGATTGATTAACCTAGATTAAATTAACCTCAGATTAGAAATTAACCTCAGATTAGATTAATTAACCTCAGATTAGAAATTAACCTCAGATTAGATTAAATTAACCTCAGATTAGATAAAATTAACCTCAGATTAGATTAAATTAACCTCAGATTAGATTAAATTAACCTCAGATTAGATTAAATTAACCTCAGATTAGATTAAATTAACCTCAGATTAGATTAAATTAACCTCAGATTAGATTATATTAACCTCAGATTAGATTATATTAACCTCAGATTAGATTAAATTAACCTCAGATTAAATTAAATTAACCTCAGATTAGATTAAATTAACCTCAGATTAGATTAAATTAACCTCAGATTAGATTAAATTAACCTCAGATTAGATTAAATTAACCTCAGATTAGATTAAATTAACCACAGATTAGATTAAATTAACCTCAGATTATATATACTAGTGGCACCAAACTCCTTAGACACTAAATAAATTAATAAATAAATAAATTCCTAAGCTTCTCTTTCACATATTATTAAAAAACCTAACCTAACCCTTTGGTGATTTAACCCTTTGGTGAGTTAACCCTTTGGTGATGTAACCCTTTGGTGATTTAACCCTTTGGTGATTTAACCCTTTGGTGATTTAACCCTTCACGACTCAAAGGGTTACAAGACCACGCAAGACACACACTTAGCCTCACCAGTTGCCTGGGTCTCGGGTGATGTCTGATTGGTGGACGTGGGGAGGTGGCTAGGGCCGAGGAAAGTGTCAAGCCACATCGCAGAGGGAAGCTAAAGTTACGTATGATGAGGCTGATGTCATCTCTAGAGGTGACGTTCCTCTGCTTGGTGAGGTAGTTGTCGTGGTGGAGGCGTACGACCTTGTCAACGACCGTCTGGGCCACGCTGGTTAGTGTCGGCTGCTCTACAAACTGGAAGAACGATTCAGGTGTTTGTTTACGCCGTTTGTGTGTGTGTGTGTGTGTGTGTGTGTGTGTGTGTGTGTGTATCACTCCATCACTTATGACTGTGTATAAACATGTATGAATGTACTGTATATAAAGTGTATTGAATATAATTAACAACAATAACCCCCCCCACACCCCCCACACTCACCTGTTCGACAGCCATCTGAGCGATCTCCTTATTTACTTGTTCGGAGCCGGTAGAGTCTTGGTATGACTTGTACAGACCATCACTCATTAACAGGAGGAAACTGGAAGGAGGGAGGGAAGGTGTGAGGTATGAGTATCACATGAAGATTACACACCCCAGAGTCACCCCAGATCCCCAGAGTTATCCATAGACACCCATAATAGTAGTAGTAGTAGTAGTGGTAAATTACTATCATCATATCATCATCACCCCCCCCCCTCACACACACCTGCAAGAGTCGTCAATAGGCATGGAGGTAATATGGGGCTCAGCTATGACAGGTTCACCAGTGGCTGAGCTGAAGATGTCGAACTCTTTGTAGCCGCCCTTCATAAAGTAGTTCCCGATGCATCTCGTCAGTTCGTGGTTGCCGAATTTTGCTCCTGTGGAATTGGGTTAAAATGGGGGTGAAATGGGGTAATATTAGATCGAAATGGGTAAGAAATAGGGTAAAGTAGGACGTGTTTATATGGAACTAATGAAAATGGGTGGGAAATTAGTTAGAAATTGGTTATAAAGTAGTCAGCTAGAAATGGGTTAAAATAATGTAAAATATAAGTACAGTGTCCCCTCCATTAACGAACTCAATCCGTTCCAGAAGGTCGTTCGTTAACCGAAAAGTTCGTTAACCGAAACCATTGTTTCAATGGGTTTTTGGGTAATTGGTTCCAGCTCACCGAAAATTTCCTAAATTCAACAAAAATGGTAGAAAAGTTCACTTACTTTGAGGTGTGTATGTAGAAGGCTCCTGGATGATGATATTGATGATGGGATTTAGAATGGGGGTGGAGGAGAAGGAAGAAGAAGGCATTGGGGTGGAAGAGAGGTCACCCCATGGCACCATTTCACCCATAAAATTTTAGTTCTCTTGGGGTATTTCAAGATTATTTTCTTTTATATCAACACTGCACTGCATTATATATTGTCAATATGTAAAAATATATTTCAAAATGACCAATAATTTGCTTGGAAACACAGAAAAAAAGCGTTTAGTTGAAGAGAGTCTCAAGCAAGATGTTACCTCCAGTGAAAACAGAGAGAGACTAACGCCTGTTTGCTGTGTTAAGAGGCTGGATGCCGCGCATTAAACTAGTCACTTTACCTTCAATTATGTTCAATAATTGTTAAAATGACTAAAAAATTGAATATTAAACTTTTAAAATTATTGAATAGTATAAACTTCTTGATATTTACTAAAATAGTAAGGAATTTAAGCCCTAGAACCGATTAATGTATTGGCGGACTAATACTAAAGCTGGTTGCCCGGTCAGTGCAAGTGAAAACATGTTGAGGTCGGTTCGTAAGAAATTCGTTAACCGAATTTTTTTTCGTTAACCGAATTGAAGATCCTTATGGAAGGCAGTTCGTTAACCGAAATTACGTTAACCGAGGTTTTCGTTAAACGAGGGGTCACTGTAATAAAATTGGGTCAGAAATAGGGTGTGTTTAAGGGAAAGAAAGGTACAGAAAATATTAGAAATGGGATGAGATTAGTTAGAAATGGGCTCTGATATGTAGCATTTAACACCTTGTGTATGGGGTCACCTCTGTTGTTAACCAAATATTAAAAGTGTCGTCCCTGTAGTGAAGGTGTTAGTGGCGATAGTCTACTAACACCTTGTGTATGGGGTCACCTCTGTTGTTAACCAATTATTAAAAGTGTCGTCCCTGTAGTGAAGGTGTTAGTGGTGATAGTCTACTAACACCTTGTGTATGGGGTCACCTCTGTTGTTAACCAATATATTAAAAGTGTCGTCCCTGTAGTGAAGGTGTTAGTGGTGATAGTCTACTAACACCTTGTGTATGGGGTCACCTCTGTTGTTAACCATATATTAAAAGTGTCGTCCCTGTAGTGAAGGTGTTAGTGGTGATAGTCTACTAACACCTTGTGTATGGGGTCACCTCTGTTGTTAACCATATATTAAAAGTGTCGTCCCTGTAGTGAAGGTGTTAGTGGTGATAGTCTACTAACACCTTGTGTATGGGGTCACCTCTGTTGTTAACCAATTATTAAAAGTGGGTGGAGCGACACTGAGGGTCCACGCCGGGCCGCATCATATCTGCCATTTCACCGTGGTATGACTGTGACCGTTGTGACGTCAGCGAGCTGCGCCCGCAGGCTTTCATGGAGGTGAAACAGCACCCACCAATGAGCTTGGGAGAGGAGTTAGCCCCGGCCACGCTCCCTTACACAGTGCTGTTACTAAGCACTAGGCTGCATTTTAGAGTATAAATGTATATTTATTATTTAAGATGAATAAACGAACAAAAATCATCTGAGTATGCTTAGCATACTCAGATGATTCGCCACTGCTGTACTCACTATGGGGTCACCTGAGCTGAATAAAACCATCTAGCATCAGCCAATCAAAACTAGCGTCACCATAATGAAAGGTTTAAGCGGCCTCTTCCTCACCTTGGATCTTGGACGCTGGTAAACTCAAGGATGCTAAACGCTGCACCTCGTCGTGGCTGCTTGTTGTGTGGTCGGCCGTCAGCTGTTTGACCTTCAGTACCCCAGACCTGATGAGCATAGTTTGATCGTTAAGTAGTGTTCTTGATTGACGTGATGTATGGGAGTGGTGGTGTTTGTGGAGGGAGGTGTAGGGGTGGAGATGGTGATAGTGTTGGTGGTAGTGTTGGTGGTAGTGTTGGTGGTAGTGTTGGTGGTAGTGTTGGTGATAGTGTTGGTGATAGTGTTGGTGATAGTGTTGGTGTTACATTTGTTAAATTCTGTAAATAATATTATTATTTTTGGGGCAATGAAGCCATAATTAGGTTAGGTTAGGTTAATACTAGGGTGTCTAATGTTCAGGTGTAATAAACTAGGGTGTCTAATGTTCAGGTGTAATAAACTAGGGTGTCTAATGTTCAGGTGTAATAAACTAGGGTGTCTAATGTTCAGGTGTAATAAACTAGGGTGTCTAATGTTCAGGTGTAATAAACTAGGGTGTCTAATGTTCAGGTGTAATAAACTAGGGTGTCTAATGTTCAGGTGTAATAAACTAGGGTGTCTAATGTTCAGGTGTAATAAACTAGGGTGTCTAATGTTCAGGTGTAATAAACTAGGGTGTCTAATGTTCAGGTGTAATAAACTAGGGTGTCTAATGTTCAGGTGTAATAAACTAGGGTGTCTAATGTTCAGGTGTAATAAACTAGGGTGTCTAATGTTCAGGTGTAATAAACTAGGTTGTTTGTGTAGTCGTTACCTGTCTTTCTTGCAGAGTAGAGCACGTGAGTCGCCCACATTGCCGACGTATAACACGCCACCGTGTATAAGCGCCACGACAGCCGTTGTTCCTCCCCGAATCTCCTGATCGAGGACCTGTATGTACCCCAATGAGATTTTGAGCTATGGGGTCACGTCTAGAAGCAGATGTCGGGAAGATGTGGAAAATATTTATAGGAAAGGTATCGGAGGAAAGAGCACAGGGGTTATGGATACTCTGGTTACGGAAACTCGCTCTTAGAGATTTTGTAAATTACGACCAATAAATTCGGAATACAGACCAAAAAATTCGCCTTTACAGAAATCGGGTAAATTTTTAAGCCATTTTTTTTTATACTATTATAAAAAAAAATTAGAAATTATACACATTATTTCGTGTGGAATTCCCGGTGGCTGATGCAACACAGCAGAGGGTGAGACAGGGGCCAGTAGTCTCCCTCCCCCCCCATATCACCACCTCACTCACCCCCTACCCGAGGTACGTTAAATTCAAGTGTTTTTGTATATGATCCAGCGTATGTGTTCGTAAATATGTTTGTATATTGGGTCCTTTTTTTTGATATTTCCCTGGCAACGCGTCTTAAGTTATATATATAAATGGAAGTCAACGGGGAATTTGGTTTTGTTACGGATAAATTTCCAGGGACGTAATCCTTCCGTAACCGGGGGAGGGGGGGAGGGGGTGGCCTGGAATGGGGTAGATGAGAATAGAGTCAGTCATGGGAAAAAAGTAATGGAATAAATTCATGGGAATAAAGTCAGAGGAAAAAAACTAATGGAAAAGAAATAGAAAAGTCATGGGAATAAAGTCAGAGGAAAAAACTAATGGAAAAAAAGTCACGTATATAACTAAGAGACGATAAGGTCATTGTATAGCCAAAATACAGTAATATCCGGAAAAATATCCCCCACACCTGGAGCTTTCCAGAAAATTCCGGCTTTGGGAACGAGATACTACAGTATAACCTGACCAAAGAAACCTAACCTAACCCACCCCAACCCAACCCAACCTAACCTAACCTAACCCACCCCAACCTACCCCAAGCCAAACACACCTGCAATCTGTTGACAATATCGGGGAATTTCTGAGCGGCTTCGAACTGGGACATGCCGTCGGGAATCTTGTCCAGTATGTGGGTCCGTTCGGCTATCTTGGGGTCGATGGACTCAAGGAAGGCATTCTCCACGGCCAGGAAGGCGTCTCTAAACACCTCTTTCACTTCTTCGGACGACGTTTTCCCGGTGAGCTGCTCGAAACTCAGTTCGGCCGGCATTCTCTGTGGGGTAAGGCGGTCAGGTTAGGTTAGGTTTAGGTTAGGTTAGGTTTAGGTTAGGTTAGGTTTAGGTTAGGTTGGGTTTAGGTTAGGTTAGGTTAGGTTGGGTTTACGTTAGGTTAATCTTCATGTAATATTAAACCCAATATAAATGACACAATATTAGGTAATCTTAGATCTTATAAATTATTGGAACCTTTTGAATCATCACAAGTAGATATATATATGATCTTATAAAATTATCACAATCTTCATGATTTAATTATTACAACCTCCTAAAACAACTCGGTATATTAATTATCATAACTTGCAACCAAGCCTTCGTTGAAATCACCCATTTTATAGCGAAATCACAATAACAACCCCTATAGGTCAGGTAAATTAAATCACAGACCCGAGAAGCAAAGTACACAGCCCTATAGGTCAGGTAAATTAAATCACAGACCTGAGAAGCAAAGTACGCAGCCCCTATAGGTCAGGTAAATTAAATCACAGACCCGAGAAGCAAAGTACACAGCCCTATAGGTCAGGTAAATTAAATCACAGACCCGAGAAGCAAAGTACACAGCCCTATAGGTCAGGTAAATTAAATCACAGACCCGAGAAGCAAAGTACACAGCCCTATAGGTCAGGTAAATTAAATCACAGACCCGAGAAGCAAAGTACGCAGCCCTATAGGTCAGGTAAATTAAATCACAGACCCGAGAAGCAAAGTACGCAGCCCTATAGGTCAGGTAAATTAAATCACAGACCCGAGAAGCAAAGTACGCAGCCCTATAGGTCAGGTAAATTAAACCACGGACCCGAGAAGCAAAGTACGCAGCCCTATAGGTCAGGTAAATTAAACCACGGACCTGAGAAGCAAAGTACGCAGCCCTATAGGTCAGGTAAATTAAATCACAGACCCGAGAAGCAAAGTACGCAGCCCTATAGGTCAGGTAAATGAAACCACGGACCTGAGAAGCAAATTACGCAACCCCTATAGGTCAGGTAAACTAAAACACGGACCTGAGAAGCAAAGTACGCAGCCTTGGCTCCATCATGGCCGTCAAAGACCCCATAGAGGTAGGTCCCGTTCTCATGGTCAAGACAGAAGTGGATGCTGCGGTCCTCATACTCGTGCTCCGAACAGGGCGTCCCATCTTCACGGTACATCTGATTGGCCGACATCCCTACACCTGCGGAGGATTATGGGTTATCATTAGCCTCCTTTAAGCCCTCTAGTGGGAAATGTCAGAAGCTTTAGGGTTAGGTTAGGGTTAGGTTAGGTTAAGGTTAAGGTTAGGTTAGGTTAGGTTAGGTTAGGTTAGGTTTAGGTTAGGTTAGGTTAGGTTAGGTTAGGTTTAGGTTTAGGTTAGGTTAGGTTAGGTTTAGGTTTAGGTTAGGTTTAGGTTAGATTAGGTTAGGTTAGGTTTGGTTTAGGTTAGGTTAGGTTTAGGGTACAGTAGTGAACATAGTGGCTACACCTGATAGTTTACAGATGGGTAGACCGTCAGTCCAGGTGTCGTTGTTCCGTAGTCCCGTCATCCCTAACGATGTGGGTTTAATGGCCTGTGATGGCATTCTCATCTATAGGGTCCTGTAATGAGGTAGTTAGCTCGTTAGATACATCTCTCCTAAACAACCAAATAAACAATAAAATGACATCAATATCACCCTAATGACTCTATATTTAACGTATAAATCCAAATTAACCTCAAAAATACAGAGAAATTAGGTTAAAAATGTTAATTATATGTTAGTGTTTTTACCCCGACGACCAGACGAGCTCCTGACCAAAACAAAGATGGCGTTCGTGGATTCGTCTGGATTTATCTGGATTTTTCTGGATTTTATATTGATTGTTAACGTTCCTTTAGTATTTTTTAGTTAATTTAGATATACTTATTTTTATTTTTATATTATTTTGGTTTTAAATTTATTATAAGGATTTTTTTTTATATCGATTTATTATTTATTTATGGATTTATTCTGGATAATTAGCATTTTTATAGTTTTTTTGAGTTTTAGAGGAATTTATTTTTATTTTGTTTTTATCTTGATATTATCTTGGTTTAATATATTACTTCGTATTATAATTATTTCCAGAACCTAATTTATTAGATTTAGTCTTTAATTAAGGATTATTATGTATTTATTCAGTATTATTGATATTCCTTTAGGCTTTTAGTCATTATACTCTCAATAATTATATTAACTTAGTCCCAGTATAATTTCTTAAGGTATAACTATAATTTAGGCTTTAAAATTACATAATTACTAATTATATAAACTAATTTGTTTATTATTTCAAGCATTAATTAAGGTTTAGCTGGATGGTTCATACCTGTTGTCTCAGTAATTAGCAACAGTGGGAACCAGAAGCAGGTGTCCAGGTGTCTCTATGTAATTTACGAGGTTAGTTATAATTAACCTAAGATAATATTAACTTAACATAACTTTAACCTAACCTTATACAAATTTAACCTAACCTTATACAAATTTAACCTAACTTAACCTAACCACTTTCTTTTATAGGCACTTTAATGGTCAATATTAGGTGGATTTGCCCACAGACCCCAATATATAATCTCTTACTTTAAATACCTAATTTTATGTCATATTTGTAGTATAGATTAATATAATACCTTATTTTCTCTATATTTAATTGATTTTTATTATATTTCCACCCCTAGGCCCACCTCCCAGTAGTTATCTTATCTATAAATGAAACCAAAGATAGTTATTCAATTCACCACTAATTAACCTTACATACAGACGTCACCAATTGTTCAGTACTACTTTAGTATTGTTAAGATATATCTATATTTAACCCTGATATCGACCTTAAGTACCTTGTTTTGTTGTTTCTGAATCACTGATATAGATAACCTTAAAATTATATTGAGATTTTTATTCTCTACACAACTGATCAGCTCGTTAGCAGGTTGGACGATCGGCTACGGCTCTGTCACACACTGTTGGTAAGTACTGGGCATGTACTGGCTCTCTGTTACACACTGTTGGCAAGTACTGGGCATGTACTGGCTCTCTGTTACACACTGTTGGTAAGTACTGGGCATGTACTGGCTCTCTGTTACACACTGTTGGTAAGTACTGGGCATGTACTGGCTCTCTGTTACACACTGTTGGTAAGTACTGGGCATGTGTACTGGCTCTCTGTTACACACTGTTGACAAGTACTGGGCATGTACTGGCTCTCTGTTACACACTGTTGGCAAGTACTGGGCATGTACTGGCTCTCTGTTACACACTGTTGGTGAGTACTGGGCATGTATGCTGGCTCTCTGTTACACACTGTTGGTAAGTGCACTGGGCATGCTGGCTCTCTGTTACACACACTGTTGGCAAGTACTGGGCGTGTACTGGCTCTGTTACACACTGTTGGTAAGTACTGGGTGTGTACTGGCTCTCTGTTACACACTCTGTTGGCAAGTACTGGGCATGTACTGGCTCTCTGATACACACTGTTGTCAAGTACTGGGCATGTACTGGCTCTCTGTTACACACTGTTGTCAGAGTACTGGGCATGTACTTTGGCTCTCTGTTACACTGTTGGCAGAAGTACTGGGCATGTACTGGCTCTCTATTACACTGTTGTCAAGTACTGGGCATGTACTGGCTCTCTGTTACACACTGTTGGCAGAGTACTGGGTATGTACTGGCTCTCTGTTACACACTGTTGTAGAGTACTGGGCATGTACTGGCTCTGTTACACACTGTTGACAAATTACTGGTACTGGCTCTCTGTTACACACTGTTGGCAAGTACTGGGCATCATGCTGGCTCTCTGTTACCACACTGTTGGCAAGTACTGGGCATGCACAGGCTCTGTTACACACTGTTGGCAAGTGCTGGGCATGTGCAGCTCTTTGTCACACTGTTGTCAAGTACTTTAGACATGTACTGGCTCTCTGTTACACTGTTGGTAAGTACTGGGCATGTACTGGCTCTCTGTTACACTGTTGACAAGTACTGGGCATGTACTGGCTCTCTGTTACACCTTGTTGGTAAGTACTGGGCATGTACTGGCTCTCTGTTACCTGTTGGTAAGTACTGGGCATGTACTGGCTCTCATATTACACACTGTTGTCAGAAGTACTGGGCATGTACTGGCTCTCTGTTACCACTGTTGGTAAGTACTGGGCATGTACTGGCTCTCTGTTACACACTGTTGGTAGTACTGGGCATGTACTGGCTCTCTAAATATACACTGTTGGCAGAAGTACTGGGCATGTACTGGCTCTCTGTTACACTGTTGGTAAGTACTGGGCTGTACTGGCTCTGTTACACCTGTTGTCAAGTACTGGGCATGTACTGGCTCTCTGTTACACACTGTTGGCAGAAGTACTGGGCATGTACTGGCTCTCTATTACACACTGTTGGTAAGTACTGGGCATGTACTGGCTCTCTGTTACACACACTGTTGGCAAAGTACTGGGCATGTACTGAGCTCTCTGATATCACTGTTGGCAAAATTACTGGGCTGCTGGCTCTCTGTTACACACTGTTGTAAATATGGGCATGTACTGGCTCTCTGTTACACACTGTTGGCAAGTACTGGGTATGTACTGGCTCTGTTACTGTTGGCAAGTAATGGGCATGTACTGGCTCTCTGTTACACACTGTTGTCAAGTACTGGGCATGTACTGGCTCTCTGTTACACACTGTTGGTAGAAAGTACTGGGCATGTACTGGCTCTCTATTACACACACTGTTGACAAGTACTGGGCATGTACTGGCTCTCTGTTACACACTGTTGGTAAGTACTGGGCATGTACTGGCTCTCTGTTACACTGTTGTAAATTACTGGGCATGTACTGTCTCTATTTGTGGTAAGTACTGGGCATGTACTGGCTCTCTGTTACACACTGTTGAGTAGTACTGGGCATGTACTGGCTCTCTATTACACTGTTGGCAAGTACTGGGCATGTACTGGCTCTGTTACACTGTTGGCAAGTACTGGGCATGTACTGGCTCTCTATTTACACTGTTGGCAAGTACTGGGCATGTACTGGCTCTCTATTTACACACTGTTGGTAGTACTGGGCATGTACTGGCTCTCTGTTACCTACTGTTGGCAGTACTGGGCATGTACTGGCTCTCTGTTACACTGTTGGCAAGTACTGGGCATGTACTGGCTCTCTGTTACACTGTTGGCAAGTACTGGGCATGTACTGGCTCTCTATTACACACTGTTGTCAAGTACTGGGCATGTACTGGCTCTCTGTTACACACTGTTGGTAAGTACTGGGCATATGCTGAGCTCTCTATTTTTACACTGTTGACAAGTACTGGGCATGTACTGGCTCTCTATTACACACTGTTGGTAAGTACTGGGCATGTACTGGCTCTCTATTACACACTGTTGGCAAGTACTGGGCATGTACTGGCTCTCTGTTTTACTGTTGGTAAGTACTGGGCATGTACTGGCTCTCTGTTACACACACACTGTTGGTAAAGTACTGGGCATGTACTGGCTCTCTGTTACACACTGTTGGCAAGTACTGGGCCATACTGGCTCTCTATTTACTACACTGTTGGCAAGTACTGGGCATGTACTTTGGCTCTCTGTTACACACTGTTGGCAGAGTACTGGGCATGTACTGTCTCTATTTACTGTTGGTAGAGTACTGGGCATGTACTGGCTCTCTGGTACACTGTTGTCAAGTACTGGGCATGTACTGGCTCTCTGTTACACACTGTTGGTAAGTACTGGGCATGTACTGGCTCTCTGTTACACACTGTTGTCAAGTACTGGGCATGTACTGGCTCTCTGTTACACACTGTTGTCAAGTACTGGGCATGTACTGGCTCTCTGTTACACTGTTGGTAAGTGCTACTACTGGCTCTCTGTTACACTATTTAGTAAGTACTGGGCATGTACCGGCTCTGACCCACACACTGTTGTCAAAGTATGGGCATGTACTGGCTCTCTGTTACACTGTTGGTAAGTACTGGGCATGTACTGGCTCTCTGTTATTACACTGTTGGTAAGTACTGGGCATGTACCGGCTCTGTTACACACTGTTGGCAAGTACTGGGCATGTACTGGCTCTCTGTTACACACTGTTGTCAAGTACTGGGCATGTACTGGCTCTGTTACACACTGTTGGTAAGTACTGGGCATGTACTGGCTCTCTGTTCACACTGTTGGCAAGTACTGGGCATGCTGGCTCTCTGTTACACTGTTGGCAAGTACTGGGCATGTACTGGCTCTCTGTTACACACTGTTGTAAATTACTGGGCATGTACTGGCTCTCTGTTACACACTGTTGGCAAGTACTGGGCATGTACTGGCTCTCTGTTACACACTGTTGAAAGTACTGGGCATGTACTGGCTCTCTGTTACACACTGTTGGCAAGTACTGGGCATGTACTGAGCTCTCTATTACACACTGTTGGTAAGTACTGGGCATGTACTGGCTCTCTGTACACACTGTTAGCAAAATTACTGGGCATGTACTGTAGCTCTCTGTTCACTGTTGGCAAGTACTGGGCATGTACTGGCTCTCTATTTTACACACTGTTGTAAGTACTGGGCATGCACTGGCTCTCTGTTACACACACTGTTGGCAAGTACTGGGCATGTACTGGCTCTCTGTTACACACTGTTGGCAAGTACTGGGCATGTACTGGCTCTCTGTTACACACTGTTGGTAAGTACTGGGCATGTACTGGCTCTCTGTTATACACTGTTGGTAAGTACTGGGCATGTACTGGCTCTCTGTTACACACTGTTGGCAAGTACTGGGCATGTACTGGCTCTCTGTTACACACTGTTGGCAAGTACTGGGAATGTACTGGCTCTCTGTTACACACTGTTGGTAAGTACTGGGCATGTACTGGCTCTCTGTTACACACTGTTGGCAAGTACTGGGCATGTACTGGCTCTCTGTTACACACTGTTGGCAAGTACTGGGCATGTACTGGCTCTCTGTTATACACTGTTGGTAAGTACTGGGCATGTACTGGCTCTCTGTTACACACTGTTGGCAAGTACTGGGCATGTACTGGCTCCCTGTTACACACTGTTGGCAAGCACTGGGCATGTACCGGCTCTCTGTTACACACTGTTGGTAAGTACTGGGCATGTACTGGCTCTCTGTTACACACTGTTGGCAAGTACTGGGCATGTACTGGCTCTCTGTTATACACTGTTGGCAAGTACTGGGCATGTACTGGCTCTACTGGCTCTCTGTTATACACTGTTGGCAAGTACTGGGCATGTACTGGCTCTCTGTTACACACTGTTGGCAAGTACTGGGCATGTACTGGCTCTCTGTTACACACTGTTGGCAAGTACTGGGCATGTACTGGCTCTCTGTTACACACTGTTGGCAAGATCTCGGGGCCTAGTCACATTCAGTCTCTGTTAATGCTGATTTTCCTCCTGTTGTGACGTGCTATACGCCTCCTTACCGTTGGTACGTCTGTCTGTCTGTCTATCTATCTATCTATCTGTCTATATATCTATCTGTCTGTCTGTCTGTCTGTCTATCTGTCAAATACCCCCATAGCTTGAGGGAACCTGTTGCCCTTTAGATATACTGACAGCATGGGACCAGCCACCATAGGAACCCTTATTAGTTCAACATTGGCCATTAAATACTAATTATTTCATCATTATATCATAATTAATCATTTTAATTAATTATATTCCCCACTAAATATATATATAATTACCGGTGTATAATTAGGGATTTTATGGGTAAAATACTTTGGGTTATGGCAGCCATAAAAAACGAGCCTAAACTTAATATTTTAACTAATTAATACAGTTATTAATTAAGTTAATATATATTATAAGTTCCTATATTAATTACGGATAATTTGTTTAGATAATTGACCTTTGGAATGAGTTTTATCGCTTTATATAACCACAGGTGACAAGACTCATACGTCTGGCAGTGGTGTTAACTACAAGGTCATTCCCTAGTTAAGTTTATCATCTGTGGTGAATTTTAACCAACAATTCCTCGATAATCTAACTTATTTAACATATTTATGGACATTTTACAAGAATTTTAAGTGAATTTGATGTGATAAAAACACTAAGATACGTGTAAATATACCAGGATTCTTCACTAGGTTGTTTTACCATAACATCAAAGCTAAGTAACTTTGTAATGTTAAATAAGGTTATAAAAGGTTAAAATACGCTTATTTGAACATTAAACAAGACTTACACACCACCACAAGTTAATATGGATGACCAAGCACCTCTACTATCACCGGCAACAGGTAGGCAACAAAGACTAATGTTAACTTCAA
The DNA here is from genome assembly GCF_018991925.1 of Homarus americanus. Lineage (NCBI taxonomy): Eukaryota > Metazoa > Arthropoda > Malacostraca > Decapoda > Nephropidae > Homarus > Homarus americanus. The sequence goes on from NW_024730279.1 coordinate 32,823, forward strand.
TTACCACGAACAACTAGAATATTTATTAACTTTTATTAACAAAAAATCAACAATTATATAACTTTAATTATATTTATAGATGTGAAAATATCATAATTAATTTTATCTCAATTATAAGCAATAATTAGGAGATTAAGTTGGGTTAATTTGTGGTATAAATATATTGATTACGTGGCAGTGTTCGTGGTGGTAATATCAACATAAGGAGTCGTCCTCAAAGGGTTAAACCATCATCCTCAAAGGGTTAAACCATCGTCCTCAAAGGGTTAAACCATCGTCCTCACCTCACCTAACCTAACACTAACCTAACACTAACCTAACCTAACCTACCAACAGGGAGTACCGCCATGGGTGCAGATAGAGCTAAGCAGCATGAACCACCACCACCAGCTCTCTTCCTATTGGCTGGCTTCAGTGCCCTGGGCGGCTTCCTGTTTGGCTATGATACAGGAGTCATCTCTGGAGCAATGATTCTGATAAGGTGTGTGTGTGTGTGTGTGTGTGTGTGTGCGTGTGTGGTGTGTGTGTGTGTGTGTGGTGTGTGTGTGTGT
>NW_024730279.1:43373-101750 GCF_018991925.1 Homarus americanus
TGTATTACAATCGTCACTACTACCCATCACACTACTGTACAGGGGGACCTCGCTGTATTACAATCGTCACTACTACCCATCACACTACTGTACAGGGGGACCTCGGTGTATTACAATCGTCACTACTACCCATCACACTACTGTACAGGGGGACCTCGCTGTATTACAATCGTCACTATTACAATCGTCACTACTACCCATCACACTACTGTACAGGGGGACCTCGCTGTATTACAATCGTCACTACTACCCATCACACTACTGTACAGGGGGACCTCGGTGTATTACAATCGTCACTACTACCCATCACACTACTGTACAGGGGGACCTCGGTGTATTACAATCGTCACTACTACCCATCACACTACTGTACAGGGGGACCTCGGTGTATTACAATCGTCACTACTACCCATCACACTACTGTACAGGGGGACCTCACTTATCGTCGGGGTTACGCTCCTCAAAACACGACGTCATACGAAACAATGTTGAGTGGATCAATTTTATCTTAAGAATTAGATAAAATACTGGAGTTATGTTGCCCAACTTCTCTTTGATCCATGGGCAAGGACGTCTTGAGGGCCAAGAGTAGCAGAATGAGCAACAAGCATTTTGAGATGGTAGGATTCTTGTGAGGAACAAATGAATAATTAAAATATAATATAAATCATATAAACGATTAAAAATGAATGAAGATGTGTTTATTGTGCAGATGTTACTCCCATACACCATACACGGGAGAATACGCATTTCGGGGCTGCATTTGTACGTCACTGAAAACTCGTTGAAGCTGACGGCATCAAATTTCTCGGCCGTTCACGCTGGCGACGCCACTTTTTTTCATTGACGCGTACAACAACTCCTTCTATATAAAATAATGCTCACTTATACAACTACTAAGTTTGTAATGGTACTCACTGATGGGTGGAGGTGGTGGAGCGAGTGTGTGGTGGGTAGTGGAGGAGGCGGGCAGGAGCAGAGGAGGAGGGTGGCGACTCACTGAGACTGAGCCGAGCGAGGGAGCATAGCATGGCTAGACGACACAGGGTGATGCACGGTAAAATGTAGTCCGTGACGACGCAAAACGACGTAGTACCGGATCACCGGGACGTTAAACGAATCTTTGGTCTCTAAAGTTCTGCGTCAAACGGGACGACGTTAAGCGAGGACTTACCGTAATTATCGAAAAATTATTAATTATTTTCATTTTCGTAACAGAATATTGCCATTTATATTTTTGTTTCACCCTGCATACAGTTATTAAAATATTAATGAATATTTTCTTTTTGTACTGTACTGTACAGGATAACAGAGGCCCACAGTGTACTACAGAAAATCAGGCCACAACACTCTGACATTGACCTGGAGTTGGAAGCAATCAAAACAGCCGTCACGGAAAATTCTCATGAGGTAAACCTAACACTAACCTGACCTGACTTAACACTAACCTAACACTAACCTGACCTAACACTAACCTAACCTGACTTAACACTAACCTAACACTAACCTGACCTAACACTAACCTAACACTAATCTAACCCAACCTAACAATAACCTAACCTAACCCACTACATAAGAACATAACAACATAAGAATGGAAGAAACTGCAGCCGGCCTATTGACCCATACTGGGCAGTCCCATTTACACCCAACCTCTATGAGCATCCAACCTATGTTTGAAGCTATTCAGCGTATTCAAGTTAATGATGATATTTGGTAACTTGTTCCATTCATCCACTACTCTGTTACCAAACCAATGTTTACCTATTTCGCGCCTAAGTCTAAATTCCTTATCTCAGTCTTAACCCTACTGGCCAATACCTCATAATAATCTCAGAGGTAAATTTCACCACGATTTATTCTCCTACCTATAGCCTTCCTTTGTCCAATAATATTCTTTAAATAATTATTCATCCATTTAGGGTCATTGTTGTCTGATCTGAGTTTTCTGTATGGTATGTTCTGCCTTTGTGCATTAAGTAACTCATTATTTAAATTGTCGTGGAAATCAGCAACTACTATAACATTGAACTCTATGTAAATAATAACAAAAATTCCCTCACCTCACAGGGTGGAATCAGTCAAGTCCTGAGGTCGCGTCCTGTCCGTCGAGCGCTTGTGTTGGGTTGCCTACTTCAGCTCTTTCAACAGCTCTCTGGCATCAATACTGTCATGTGAGTAGAGGTTAGGTTAGGTTAAGTTAGTGTTAAGTTAGGTTAAGTTAGTGTTAGGTTAGTGTTAGGTTAGGTTAAGTTAGTGTTAGGTTAGTGTTAGGTTAGGTTAAGTTAGTGTTAGGTTAGTGTTAGGTTAGGTTAAGTTAGTGTTAGGTTAGGTTAATTATAATACAATTAGACATAAAATTATCAAGAATTATTACTGTAATTTCTTCCACTTATGACAGATTGAATATAACTTAGACAGGGCCTCACTAACTGTCTCTTACTGACTGTCTCTCACTAACTAACTCCTCCCTGTCTCTCACTGTCTCCCAGGTACTACAGTGCGTCAATAATCACCATGGCAGGAGTCTCGGACGAGGCGACGGCCATCTGGTTAGCTGCTGCCACATCAACCATGAATTTCCTCGGCACGTTTATTGGTCTGTGGCTTGTTGAACGCGTGGGCCGACGACCTCTCATCCTGGGGTCACTGTTGGGGGTCATAGGGTCATTATTTCTTCTGGGTATGAGTTTTCAAATGGCATATACCCACAGTCCAGGGGTACAGATGCCCGGCCATGATATAGAATGCCAGGTTGATACGTAAGTTGTGTGATACTGTATTGGGTGTTCTTGAGTAGTATCCCCTCTCCCCCTCCCTTCCTGCTTCCTGAGACACTGTGAGTTGGAGGGAGGGAGGAATATACATAATTCTCTGTATATGTATATAAATTAATCCAAAACTAATATACATCACCAAGTATATATCCCATAATGTGTATATCCCTATGTATATATATATCCAACAGGTGTGGTATTTGTACGAGCCTAAGTGCATGCGGATTCTGTTTTCATGGTGAAGTGGATGATGTCAACAATTCAAGTTGTGTGGCGGCTAATCACTCGACTTACGACCAGGTACGGATGATTCTCTTTGGGGTTAGGTTAGGTTTGGTGGGGGGTGTGCTTAGGGTGGGTTAAGTTAGGTTAGGTTAGGTTTGGTGGGGGGTGTGCTTAGGGTGGGTTAAGTTAGGTTAAGTTAAGTTAGGTTAGGTTTGGTGAGGGGGTGTGCTTAGCGTGGGTTAAGTTAGGTTAGATTAAGTGCTTTAGTTTAACCTAACCCTCATGTACCTTAACCTGACCACTAGAGTACTCTCACTTAGTACATAATTACCCATTACCTTATCACCCCTAGATGAGTACGTCAGGACTCTGCTCTAATTCGACATTATTGGACTCTGGAGAAATAACATTCGCTTATGACTGGTGTCCCTATGAGTACGCCTGGATGTCTGTACTCGTATTAGGACTCTATTTATTGTTCTTTTCCCCTGGTGAGTATTTATGGAATTATTGTTTATTTGATATTATTTTATTTTCATTTGTTTTAATTTTTATTATACATGGTGACCTGTAAACCTGTGTTCTCTATAAACTTCAATTGTAATTTAACTAAAATGACATAAAAATGGATTAACCTAACATACAACTTTATATATGTATGTATGTACGTATTTATGTATTTATGTAGGTATTTATGTAGGTATTTATGTAGGTATGGGCCCAATGCCATGGACTCTGAACAGTGAAATCTTCCCTGGTTGGGCGCGAGCGACTTGTACAAGCTTAACTACCTCAGTCAATTGGGCGTCGAACTTACTGGTGTCGTTAACCTTCCTCACCCTGACTGAAATCCTCCTGAAATACGGTAACGAGGTGGTTTGGTAGTTAGTGACATATAAGTAGTTTAGTGGTAAGTGATTGAATCTACAACCAGTGATATATAAGAGGTATTTTCTCTGTGTCTGTATTATGTAATGTACTTTCTAAATACTGTAATGTACTTTCTAAATTCTGTAATGTACTGTATTTTTTTCTAGGTGCATTTTATTTCTACATGGGTCTGGCAACATTGGGTTTGGTAACATTGTACACATTGTTACCAGAAACAAGAGGCGTCCCATTGGAAGAAATTGAATCACTATTTTCTGGTCCCCTCTTAGCTGGACTCAAGAGGAGGAGGTGAGGGTAGGTTAGGTTAGGGTAGATTAGGGTAGGGTAGGCTAGATTAATGTTGAAAAGGTTAGATTAGGTTAGATTAGGGTAGATTAGGTTAGATTAGGGTAGATTAGGGTAGGGTAGGCTAGATTAATGTTGGAAAGGTTAGGTTAGGTTAGATTAGGGTAGATTAGGGTAGGTTAGGGTAGATTAATGTTGGAAAGGTTAGGTTAGGTTAGATTAGGGTAGATTAGGGTAGGGTAGGCTAGATTAATGTTGGAAAGGTTAGGTTAGGTTAGATTAGGGTAGATTAGGGTAGGTTAGGGTAGATTAATGTTGGAAAGGTTAGGTTAGGTTAGATTAGGGTAGATTAGGGTAGGGTAGGCTAGATTAATGTTGGAAAGGTTAGGTTAGGTTAGATTAGGGTAGATTAGGGTAGGTTAGGGTAGATTAATGTTGGAAAGGTTAGGTTAGGTTAGATTAGGGTAGATTAGGGTAGGGTAGGCTAGATTAATGTTGGAAAGGTTAGGTTAGGTTAGATTAGGGTAGATTAGGGTAGGTTAGGGTAGATTAATGTTGGAAAGGTTAGGTTAGGTTAGATTAGGGTAGATTAGGGTAGGGTAGGCTAGATTAATGTTGGAAAGGTTAGGTTAGGTTAGATTAGGGTAGATTAGGGTAGGTTAGGGTAGATTAATGTTGGAAAGGTTAGGTTAGGGTATAAGGGGCAGGTCCATGGGGGTGGGGGGTTCTGGACTGCCTCTCCCCATGCATTTTTGAAGTCACTTGTTATTGTATTGTAAAATGTAATTATTGTTAACCTCAGAATATTAATGCCTATGAATATTTTCCTAAAAATTATGTATACTTATAAATATAAATAAAATATACATTGTTTATTTAGTATTTCTAACCTAACACTAACCTAACACTAACCTAACACTAACCTAACACTAATCTAACACTAACCTAACACTAACCTAACCTAACACTAACACTAACCTAACACTAACCTAACACTAACCTAACCTAACCTAACCTAACACTAACCTAACCTAACCTGTCCATTATTATTAGTCTGTTAATGAGAATATCCGCTATTGAGAAGTCCGTTATTGAGAGGGAATTGAAACAAGAAAAAAATAAGTAAATAAATAAAAGGATTGACTACTACTACTATTGCTATTACGACTACTACTACTATTGCTACCACTACTACTACTACTATTGCTATTATTACTACTACTACTATTGCTATTACTACTACTACTACTATTGCTATTATTACTACTACTACTATTGCTATTACTATTACTACTACTATTGCTATTACTACTACTACTACTATTGCTATTACTACTACTACTACTATTGCTATTATTACTACTACTACTATTGCTATTATTACTACTACTATTGCTATTATTACTACTACTACTATTGCTATTACTATTACTACTACTATTGCTATTATTACTACTACTACTATTGCTATTACTACTACTACTACTATTGCTATTATTACTACTACTACTATTACTATTATTACTACTACTACTATTGCTATTATTACTACTACTACTATTGCTATTACTACTACTACTACTATTGCTATTATTACTACTACTACTATTACTATTACTACTACTATTGCTATTATTACTACTACTACTATTGCTATTACTATTACTACTACTATTGCTATTATTACTACTACTACTATTGCTATTACTACTACTACTACTATTACTATTACTACTACTATTGCTATTACTACTACTACTACTATTGCTATTATTACTACTACTACTATTACTATTACTACTACTATTGCTATTATTACTACTACTACTATTGCTATTACTATTACTACTACTATTGCTATTATTACTACTACTACTATTGCTATTATTACTACTACTACTATTACTATTACTACTACTGTTATTACTACTACTACTATTGCTATACTACTACTACTATTGCTACTACTACTGCTATTATTGCTACTGCTATTACTGCTACTACTATTTAACTGTTATTGCTGCTACTACTATTATTACTATTACTACTACTATTGCTATTATTACTACTGCTACTATTACTACTATTACTACTACTATTGCTATTATTACTACTACTACTATTGCTATTACTATTACTACTACTATTGCTATTATTACTACTACTACTATTGCTATTATTACTACTACTACTATTACTATTACTACTACTATTGCTATTATTACTACTACTACTATTGCTATTACTATTACTACTACTATTGCTATTATTACTACTACTACTATTGCTATTATTACTACTACTACTATTACTATTACTACTACTATTGCTATTATTACTACTACTACTATTGCTATTACTACTACTAATACTATTGCTATTATACTATTAATCTCTGTAATCCCAAACTATTATTTAGATAGTTACACAATAGTCTAATTATAGCCCTGTTGTGCCTGGCAGGTGATTGGTTGAGGAGGATTATGAGGTAGGATCACACCTCCGTCTCCACCAATCACGTGATAGAATTTACCTGTTTGGAAGGGCTTCACTATATGCCATATATAACAACTAAAGAAAGTATTTATATTTATCATTCGGTTTAAATTTAATAAAATAAAGAGTAATTATATTATCTATTTTTTTTGAGTTATTAAAGATTATATTATTTATTTATAAAGGAAATATAAGAAATAAGATTAAGTTATGAAGAGTATGTGGCACCACCGCAATATTCATAACAAGGTCACTACAGCATGCCAAATTATACCCAAATAAATAAACAAATGACCCAATACCACTCAATTTACATATAAAATAAGTAAATACTATAAATATAAAATAAACATAACATAATTTAAAGATAATATAATAATATATAAACGATATATATGAAAATTATTTAATACTAAGGATTATGTGGCAACGTCGCAGCACCCACCACAACAGCACCCTGGACAAACAGCAGACGATCACTCTCTCACCAGCTGGCCTACGAGGAGGTCATCATGGCTACAGCTCGACTCTTACACTCATTTAAGGTAAAAAATATACCCATTAATCACCCTTAATGATGTACTATATACGTTTAATATATCCTAATTAACTTTATATAGCTCCGGGTATATATAGTCTGGTATAAGTCTAGACAGTGTAGGTATACTGTGTACCTAGACAGTGTAGGTATACAGTGTACCTAGACAGTGTAGGTATACAGTGTACCTAGACAGTGTAGGTATACAGTGTACCTAGACAGTGTAGGTATACAGTGTACCCAGACAGTGTAGGTATACAGTGTACCTAGACAGTGTAGGTATACAGTGTACCTAGACAGTGTAGGTATACAGTGTACCTAGACAGTGGTATACAGTATACTCTGTGACAGTGTAGGCATATAGTAACCCAGACAGTGTAGGCATACAGTGTACTTAGACAGGTATACAGTAGCCTAGACAGTAGGTATACTTAGACAGTGTGTAGGTATACAGGTAATTTCAGACAGTGTAGGGTATACAGTACCCAGACAGTAGGTATACAGTGTACTGAGATAGTGTAGGTATACAGTGTACCTAGACAGTGTAGGTATACAGTGTACCTAGACAGTGTAGGTATACAGTGTACCTAGACAGTGTAGGTATATAGTGTACCTAGACAGTGTAGGTATACAGTGCACCTAGACAGTGTAGGTATATAGTGTACCTAGACAGTGTAGGTATATAGTGTACCTAGACAGTGTAGGTATACAGTGTACCTAGACAGTGTAGGTATACAGTGTACCTAGACAGTGTAGGTATACAGTGTACCTAGACAGTGTAGGTATACAGTGTACCTAGCCAGTGTAGGTATACAGTGTACCTAGACAGTGTAGGTATATAGTGTACCCAGACAGTGTAGGTATACAGTGTACCTAGACAGTGTAGGTATACAGTGTACCTAGACAGTGTAGGTATACAGTGTTCCTAGACAGTGTAGGTATACAGTGTACCTAGACAGTGTAGGTATACAGTGTACCTAGACAGTGTAGGTATATAGATTATCTAGACAGTGTAGGTATACAGTGTACCTAGACAGTGTAGGTATACAGTGTTCCTAGACAGTGTAGGTATACAGTGTACCTAGACAGTGTAGGTATACAGTGTACCTAGACAGTGTAGGTATATAGTGTACCTAGACAGTGTAGGTATACAGTGTACCCAGACAGTGTAGGTATATAGTGTACCTAGACAGTGTAGGTATACAGTGTACCTAGACAGTGTAGGTATACAGTGTACCTAGACAGTGTAGGTATACAGTGTACCTAGACAGTGTAGGTATACAGTGTACCTAGACAGTGTAGGTATACAGTGTACCTAGACAGTGTAGGTATACAGTGTACCTAGACAGGTATACAGTGTGTAGGTATACAGTGTACCCAGACAGTGTAGGTATACAGTGTACCCAGACAGTGTAGGTATACAGTGTAGGTATGTAGGTATACAGTGTACCCAGACAGTGTAGGTATACAGTGTACCCAGACAGTGTAGGTATACAGACAGTGTAGGTATAGTGTACCCAGACAGTGTAGGTATACAGTGTACCCAGACAGTGTAGGTATACAGTGTACCTAGACAGTGTAGGTATACAGTGTACTCTAGACAGTGTAGGTATACAGTGTACCCAGACAGTGTAGGTATACAGTGTACCCAGACAGTGTAGGTAAGTGTTATGTAATAATGTTATTTACTGAACCAAGACGTGAGAGAGAGAGAGAGGCTTATCACAAATAGTCGTCATATATATTAAATAATGCTAACAGTTAAGTGGTGATGCTGTGTGTGTGTGAATATCTGCATGTGCGTTGTATCCATGTGTGCTTGTGTGCGTTGTATCCATGTGTGTGTGTGTGTGTGTGTATGTATAAGCAGACATCATCAATTTAACCCATTGCATGAGAGGGTATTGTTGTCAAGGGCAAACCACACCATTGTATGCCACACCATCCTAAGCCACACCATCCTATGCCACACCATCCTATGCCACACCCTACCACCACAATAACCACACCACCCTACACCACACCCTACCACATACTATATCAAGTTAAGTTAGAGTATCATTATAAATCTTTAAAAGGGCCTTCGGAAAGCTTAGCTGAATTAAATACAAAATGTTACATAAGCTGGAGGGTTATATAAGCTGGGGGCTAGAGTACCAGCTTTGTAGGACGAATCCCAAAGCTGTTTATATGTTTTTTAAGTAAGCTTTATGGCACACGTGATGATTAGACACCCTAGTTTATAACACCTGAACATTACGGGTGTCTAATGTTCAGGTGTAATAAACTAGGGTGTCTAATCTTCAGGTGTAATAAACTAGGGTGTCTAATGTTCAGGTGATCAATACCTCTTTCAGGAAATTCATTAGCAAAAAAAATCTCTGTGAAGAAATTAAAAAACTCATTTATTTTCACAGGGGGTTCGCGGCCTGAATCTATATAGGCCCTATAGCTCAGCAGCACCTAACACGAAACTGTTAATCAATGGCCAGTTCGTCGAGAGCAAAACCACAGATTTCATCGATGTAAATAATCCGGCAACCAATGAGGTGAGTCGATTATTGTTTTGGGGTTTTTTTTTAGAGTACGATGGTGTGATGTTACTGGGAATTAATTTTTGTACTCTAGGGTATAAGGTTTAATTTGTGGTACTCAAGGGGTTAAATCATTGTATGTACTCAAGGGGTTAAATCATTGTATGTACTCAAGGGGTTAAATCATTGTCCTCAAGGGGTTAAATCATTGTATGTACTCAAGGGGTTAAATCATCATACTCAAGGGGTTAAATCATCATCCTCAAGAGGTTAAATCATCATACTCAAGAGGTTAAATCATCATACTCAAGAGGTTAAATCATCGTACTCAAGGGGTTAAATCATCATACTCAAGGGGTTAAATCATCATACTCAAGGGGTTAAATCATCATACTCAAGAGGTTAAATCATCGTACTCAAGGGGTTAAATCATTATACTCAAGGGGTTAAATCATCATACTCAAGAGGTTAAATCATCATACTCAAGGGGTTAAATCATCATACTCAAGGGGTTAAATCATCATACTCTAGGGGTTAAGTTACGTGGTAGCTAACCTTTTGTGTGATGTAATCTAATTTTTTCCACAGTCACTCTGATACGATTTTCCAGCCATATATTCAACCCTAACCCCCCCCCCCCTTCCTATTGCCATGAAATACACAGATTCGTAGAGAGACACAAGTAATATTGTTATGATATATTGTTAAAATGACAAAATTATGCTCCAACTTTACGAGTGAGATGTTTGGCATTATGAGTTGTCTGCGAGCTTTGTGTAGTTAGGACCGAAGGCCCTGACTGCTAGCCTCAAGCAAGCGTCGGTGTCCCATGTGTGGTACTGTTGATTCACAAAGGCAGGTTGATCCAATATATGCTTTTTACGTCACTAGTCACACGTAACATTTATGAGACCATGGATGATAAATATTGGTACAGTTAACCCTCACTTTACGCGGTTAATGTAACCCGGAGGGTCCCGCGTAAAGTGAGAAACGCGTAAAGTGAATAACATAACATATGGGATTAATTGAAATGGAGTCCGGGCCGATCCCCAAACTCCACTTTTTGACGACACACAACTATGTTGTAGTAAAAATATTATCTTAACTTTACATGGTATGCACAATAATAATTAATAATTAAGAGAAATATCACTACATAGGTTTTTAACACTTGATTAGTGCAGAAAATGGCTGGGGCACACGGGGATGGTTGTTCCCCAGGCAGAGGGCAGATTATTGGTCTCACCTGTATCACTTGTATCAATTGTATCACTATCCACCACAGAGGCCAGGCCTCGTTAAACCCTCAAAGTCCACATAAGTCCATATCCTCACTATAATTATCAATGGGTCACTGACTTGGGCCGGGCTGGTGGTGGGTGGGCGGTGAAGAACTGCAGCTGATGACTGGGCGATCTTAGGCAACACTATGTTCGGCGAGCTACACAAATATGGCGGAGGCGGAGGTCGATCTGAAATGCTGCCCGCCAGCCTCACAGAAGGCTAATTTAATCGAATGTGAGCATCCTGGGTTCCGGCAGGGCACCGCGTAAACGTGGAAACGCGGAATGTGGGACCGCGTAAAGTGAGGGTTAACTGTATATGAGGGCTGTCACTAGTCTCACGTAACATTTATGAGACCATGGACGATAAATTATGGTATATGAGGGCTGTCACTAATCACACGTAACATTTATGAGACCATGGACGATAAATTATGGTATATGAGGGCTGTCACTAATCACACGTAACATTTATGAGACCATGGATGATAAATATTGGTATATGAGGGCTGTCACTAGTCTCACGTAACATTTATGAGACCATGGACGATAAATTATGGTATATGAGGGCTGTCACTAATCACACGTAACATTTATGAGACCATGGATGATAAATATTGGTATATGAGGGCTGTCACTAGTCACACGTAGCATTTATGAGACCATGGACGATAAATATTGGTATATGAGGGCTGTCACTAGTCACACGTAACATTTATGAGACCATGGATGATAAATATTGGTATATGAGGGCTGTCACTAGTCACACGTAACATTTATGAGACCATGGATGATAAATATTGGTATATGAGGGCTGTCACTAGTCTCACGTAACATTTATGAGACCATGGATGATAAATATTGGTATATGAGGGCTGTCACTAGTCACACGTAACATTTATGAGACCATGGATGATAAGACAGTATAGAGGGCTGTCACCATCTCAATGTAAATACTTATGAGACCATGGACTACAAATTGCGGTATATGAGGGTCAGTCAATAATCACACGTAACATTTATGAGACCATGGATGATAAATATTGGTATATGAGGGCTGTCACTAGTCACACGCAACATTTATGAGACCATGGATGATAAATATTGGTATATGAGGGCTGTCACTAGTCACACGTAATTATTTATGAGACCATGGATGATAAATATTGGTATATGAGGGCTGTCACTAGTCACACGCAACATTTATGAGACCATGGATGATAAATATTGGTATATGAGGGCTGTCACTAGTCACACGTAGCATTTCAGAGGAGCGTATCGACCCCACCTGCACGGATAGGAGTTTTACCTACTGTACATGGCACATTTTCTGACATTGGGATATTTTTTCTTCACTGAGAAGGTTCCAGAAACTTCCTCCTGTTGCCATGGATTTGATCTGAATATCATTTTGAAGTTTCAGAATCTCATTATTGACTTCAGATATGTCCATTTTTAAATACTGATTTTGCAACAAGTTTTATTGGTGTTATATCTTGAAACCGTCTGTCAAAATCTGAAGCAAGGTTTGGCATCTGTTCCATATGTCAAACACTGTCAAATTGATCAGTCTTTTCATTGGTTTTCTAGTCCAACTGAATGTGATCAGAAAGTCGATCTTTTGAGGCCAAACCCATTTTTATTTCAGGTAGCAGATCTCTAAACCTCTGGAGAAATTTACCTCTACTTAACACCTGACATCAGTATTCAGCAATAGGTCGGGGTGATCTGGTTAATTATCTCCCAGCTGAGATCGGAACAGCCGTCTCCGAAGACTTCTGACCCGAATTGAACATACAGTACAATCTCTAGGGAAATGTCCACGACTTATTTGATATTTAATATTTTACCACAAAGTTGATGAATGAAGAAGTTAGGAAACCTGTCATGACTCCTGTACCGGGCAGTGAACCCACACAGATTCATTACAGCGCTTCTCACTCACTGCCAACTGTGTACTATAAACAAAATCATCGTCTGAAATATGTCTACACTCCGAGTTTATTTTTCCTTTTAATGGTAGAATTTTCATCAGTTCCTCTTTGGTACTCGTGTCTTTAAACACCATTCTAATGAAAATGCTTAATTGTGATGCATCGACCACATCAGTAAAGTCATCAAATTATAATGAAAAGAACACACTCTCCTGTATGTCTTTATTCAGATGTTTACCCAAATCCTCAGAAATAAATTGACAGCACTCCATGACAGTGTTCCTTGATAACTGATTCTTTAAATTCTCAAACAATGTATCTGGTGTTTTCTAAAAAAGGCCTCTTGGAATATTTCTCCATCTTGAGTGGTTCTTTATGCTCTGTAAGTACACAACTAGTCCTGAATGATGCAGTTGTTCCTTGTTCCTACCTTTGATTTAGAGCTTGGGTTTGTAAAAGACTTTGTTGTGTAGTAAGCTGTATATCAGTTCATGAATTTTAGTAGCTCACTTTTGGAAGGGGAATCATTATCATACTTCTTGTGAAAACTATTGCTATGCCTTTCATAGCCAGAGCTAGAGACCCAAGGCAGATCTGACACACTTCCTCCCATTCATTGAGAAATTGATGAATTTTGGTATTTTTTGAACTTGATCTAGAACACATTTTTGGTTCAGTTGATGACCAATAACCTGTAGAGTCGTCCCTCCGTTAACGAGCACAACTGGTTCCACAGAATCACTCTTTAACTGAATCTATTATTTCTGTGGGATATTGGGTAGGCCTAATTGGATCCAACTCACATAGTTCCCTTAAAATGAATTAAAAAGTACATACAAAGTCCTGTATACCGGTAATAGAATTAACAGTATGTATTTAGGACGGTGTGTGCATGTGAGTGAGTAAAAATAAACAAAGAAAGTTACATATATCTACCTGAAAATACCACTTGAAGAACTTGTATTTATATGTACAGTACTAAAGAACTAAAACATTTATCTCTTGTTCAGTGGCGGCTCGTGGGGGTGCTGCTTCAAAACATTTTTAAGAATTGTTTTAATATTGTGTAAGACAAATACACAGAAGTACAGAAGGTATATATATATATATAATGATAAAAATAATAAAATACTAAAAGTATGGTCAAAAAAAAAAACTTTTAACACTTACAGGTAAAATACTCCAATCTAGCTTGATCCAAATTTATTTAAGAATAAAATCCATTCTTCTTGTTTTCTTTTGAGCGAATAGGTCAACAACTTTCTCATTGATGTTTGGATGACTGTTAAAGAAATTTTTCTCCGTTGAAATCATTGCAAGTGCATTTAGCCTTTCCTGATTCATAGTGCTCCTCAGAAAAGCTTATATTCTTTTTAATGTTGAAAAGCAGCGTTCAGGCTCTGATGTAGTCATAGGAATTGTCAAGAGGATTTTTATCAGTTTCGTAATCTCACTAAGAACACCATCTAAATTATTTTCCAAGATAAATTTCAGCAGGTTAATTAGCCCGCAATATTCATGCATATCGGACCTACTGTAGAATACTCTAAGTTCAGTTTCTAATTTGTCTTTGTCAATCATGGGATATACCTCAGTGGTCAATCCTATCTCTTCTGTAGGCAGTTTATTCTTAAGACTTGTGAAGTTTTTCTTGTTGAATGATTTAGCAGCTACTGATTGTTTAGTGAAAGAATATCTCTCCACTGTATCAACACATAAGCAGTCACATACTTCCTTTGCTTCACCCATGAGCATCTTTGAAGGATTCTCACAGTACTTTGAGTTTCTTATTTCTAAAATAGCAGTTTTGAAATTTGTTATATATTCATGTACTTTAAACACATCAGTTTCTCAAGACTGCATTTGGTTGTAAATTACTTCAACGTGAGGCATGATCTGATGAAAAAGCTCCAACCAGAACATGAATTTTTCTTTATTCAGGTAGTGCAAAATTCCTGTTGCTTCTGAAATGGTTCGATCTGCATTTACCGTCAACTGCATTTCAGCAAGGCAGCTTTTTAAAGGCTGCAAATTATCATGAATTTTGTTCACTGTCTGTATGTTAAAGTTCCACCTTGTAGAGCCTGCAGTGGCGTTTCTAGCCTTCGGAAAGTGGGGGGGCCACTTTGGGGCCAAGGTAAATGTTGAGGGGGGGGGGGCCAAACCTGTGTACAACTTGCAAGATGCAGTTTTTGGCATTATTACACCAATTTGATTGACAAATGTGAAGTGACGTCTCTCATGACGCCAGCCTAAAATAATCAGCATATGGCGGTATAATGGCAACGCTCTTATTCCACTAATCATGATTCATTGAAGTATTAACACACTTGAACATATCTCTAAAACTGTATTATTGCTCCCATAGTCACATAAAGGGCGGGTGTACCACATAACAAACATTGAAAAATATTGCAGTGTCTTTATAATGTATGTACAGTTAACCCTCGCTTTACGCAGTACCCTGCCGAAACCGGAATGCTCACATTCCGCGGTGCGTGTACCCCTTTACGCGGAGAGCGGCTGGCGAGCCGCGCCATTTTTGGATCCAAACCTCCTGCCATCTCTCCCGCCCTCTCCCGCCATCCGCCATGTTGTGTAAGCGGCACGAGCATGGTGCGCACAAAGTCGCCCAGTCATCAAAACATTACTGAGTTCTTCACCCGCCACCCACCACAGCCGGCCCAAGTCAGTGATAGTGATAATGATAGTGAGGATATGGACTTATATGGACTTTGAGGGGTTTGACAAAGAGGCCCTGCAAGCCTCTGTGGTGGATAGTGATACAATTGATACAAGTGATACAGGTGAGGGCCAATAATCTGCCCTCTGCCTCAGAACCAACCCCCCATCCCCGTGTGCCCAGCCATCTTTTCTACTAATGTAAGTGTTAAAAATTAAGAAGTTATTTTTACTACAACGTAGGTATTGTGTCGGAAAAAGTGGAGTTTGGGGGTCGGCCTGGTCTCTATTTCAATTAATCCCATATGTTATGTTATTCACTTTACGCGTTTCTCACTTTCCGCGGTACCCTGTGGGTTGAATTAACCGCGTAAAGTGAGGGTTGACTGTACATACATCAGCGAAAAAATGAATGATCTCACGCTTCACACATAATGGAGACAACGTTTATGTTTTTAATAACAAATTTATCCATATTTGCTTGTGGTAATCCAACCGTTATCTGTAAAAAGACAAAACCTACAAATTAATGATAAATTATTCAAGATAATCGTAGAAATGGTACCATAAGCCCGTAACCTGCGAGGCTGCGACCTATCCGTCGTAGCATAATATAGACGCGTGTTAGCGTGCTTCTCTAGTTAAATATTATTTGCGTCATTATTACAATGAATTATAAATTATGATAACTTCAGTCATTTGCAAATACAGTACTTACTGATCAGTGATCCCTGATCACAGATAGACAATTGCGGAATATGTGTGTAGGCTACCCTATCACTGGTGACTTGGTGAGATGCAACTGACACTCTGTTTCTTATTTTAATGCAATTCTTGTACCTTATTTCATGAATATAGATCATTTTTTAACTATAGGAGTATGGAGTAATATTACAATCAGTCAATCATTCAGTTCAAGTGGCTGTAGTTGAGCTGGACTGTCCTTATACTGTACAGCTCAGCTCCTGTACAGCCACTTGAACTGAATGATTGATTGTAATATTACTCCTATAGTTAAACATTACTCACATGTTCTGTCTAAACAGACCTCACTTAGCAAAACCCACAGTGGCAGACGACATATTTCTCCTGGGTAGTTTCGGCGACAAATTCGACAATTGCTGTCAGTAAATAAAGATTATAAAGTACCTTCTTGGAAAGCTCTATGTCTAAGCCACAAGACAACATATGAAAATTTCAGCTCGAGGTCTGTTTTAAGGGTTTTAGATCCTCCCCCCCCCCCCCAAAAGCGGTTAGCGTTAGTTTCAGCTAATTTTATTAGCTGTTTAGCGGTTTAAATTTTTAGTTAGGAGATTAGCTGTTAGCGAAGGTAACTTATCATTTAGCTGTGCCCACCACTGACTCCACTGTAAACAAAGGAAAGCAATTACTGGCGGACGTGTTTCTGGTAAGGCTGTTGTTGATAATAGAATTTGTACTCGATAATAGAACTGAAAATCCTTACGGGAGCTAATTTGTTAACTGAAATCTCGTAAATTGAACTGCTTGTTAATGGAGAGACCACTGTGCTGGGGGCTCCACTGTACTGTATTGAGAATTACTAACCACAATAAAATAACCTTATAACATTTTTTTATCATAAGCAATTGTCGCCGGGTAGTGTTGACACTTGTACCTACTCTAGGGTTGTGCCGAGAACTGTTGCTGAGGTAAAAATTCGGTAATTCTCTCAATCACCCAAGACAAGAGACGGCTCCTCACACTTCCAAGTATTGACAGATGACTAAAAAACGCTGCATTGCTGGTGACAAATGTGTATTCTCATAGGGAAAGGTTTGCCAAATAATGATTCTCTCTCTTTATTTATGACAAAATTCCTCAACCTCTTCATTACCAAATTCATTCATAAAAGATTTAACGTATATTTGAAATGATAAAACCAAATACTTGTTTAGTTTTAGCCGATAACTGATGACGTGTTAACTCCGGCCAGTATGAATGTGAACATTTCCTATCAGGTTCCACCACACAGAACAATTTCCTATCAGGTTCCACCCCACAGAACAATTTCCTATCAGGTTCCACCACACAGAACAATTTCCTATCAGGTTCCACCACACAGAACACAGTCAATGTTTTTCTGAATGTGTCGTTTTGATGAAATTTATTCCCGAAAAAATTTAAATAAATATAATATCCCAGTGAGTGTCGCAGCTTATGGTCATTGATCTATGACCTGCGATTGACCTGTTGGCCACCCCTGGTTTAAGTCATCGTACTCACGGGGTTAAATCAATGTACTCAAAGGGGGTTGAATTATAACTTTCTTTCTGTACTCAACATTACAACATGACCTTCTGGACTCAAATTACAACCTTTAATGATGTACTCAAATTACAACCTCCTGTACTCAATTACAACCTAGAGTCCAATAACACGGGACTCTAACGTACTCACGACCCCCAAAAATAGTCTAATAAAACAACACTCTAATCGACCTTCCATGACCCCAAACTAACCGTCCACAACATTCCAGGTGGTAACGAGGGTGCCCAAGTCTACACAGGCAGAGATGCCTGGCGGCCGTCGACTCTGCCAAGGAAGCGTTCAAGTCCTGGTCGGAAACGTCGGTCCTAACGAGGCAACAGCTGATGTTTAAGTACCAACAGATTATTAAAGACAATATCGTAAGTTGGGCTTTATTTCACCTGAAGATTAGACACCTTGGTGCTAACCTAACTTAAACTAATGCTAATCTAACTTTGTAGTGTTGGGTTGGTTAATACTGTATTTTACCTGAAGATTAGACACCACCCTAGTTTATTACACCTGAACATTAGACACCCTAGTTTATTTACCTGAACATTAGACACTCTAGTTTATTACATTCCGAACATTAATAGACAATCTAGTTTATTACACCTGAACATTAGACACCCTAGTTTATTACACCTGATGATTAGACACCCTAGTTTATTTTACCAGAAGATTAACCAATTTAGTTTATTTTACTCGAAATATTAGATACTCTAGTTTATTACACTTGAACATTAGATACACCTAAGTTTATTTTACCAGAAGATTAATCCACCTCGAAGTTACACCTGAACATTAGACACCCTTAGTTTATTATTACACCTGAACATTAGACAATTCTAGTTTATTTTACCAGAAGATTAACCACCCTAGTTTATTTTACCTGGAACATTAGACACTCTAGTTTATTACACCTGAACATTAGGACACCCTAGTTTATTTTACCAGAAGATTAACCAATTCTAGTTTATATTACACCTGAACATTAGACACCCTAGTTTATTACATTCGAACATTAGACAATTCTAGTTTATTACACCTTAATATTAGACACCTAGTTTATTTTACCTGAACATTAGACACCTAGTTTGGTTGCACCTGAAACATTAGACACCCTAGTTTATTTTGTATCGGAACATTAGACACCCTAGTTTATTACACCTGAACATTAGACACCCTAGTTTAGTTGTGTAGACCTGAACATTAGACACCCTAGTTTGTCATACACCTGGAACATTAGACACCCTAGTTTATTACACCTGAACATTAGACACCCTAGTTTATTACACCTGGAACATTAGACACCCTAGTTTATTACACCTGAACATTAGACACCCTAGTTTATTACACCTGAACACAGACATCTAAGTTTATTACACCTGAACATTAGACACCCTAGTTTATTACACCTGAACATTAGACACCCTAGTTTATTACACCTGAACATTAGACACCTCTAGTTTATTACACCTGAACATTAGACACCCTAGTTTATTGTATAATTCCTGAACATTAGACACCCTAGTTTATTACACCTGAACATTAGACACCCTATTTATTTTACCAGAAGATTAACCACCTTAGCTTATTACACCTGAACATTAGACAATTTAGTTTATTACACCTGGAACATTAATTCTAGTTTATTACACCTGAAACATTAGACACCCTAGTTTAGCTACACCTGAACATTAGACACCCTAGTTTATTTTACCAGAAGATTAGACACCCTAGTTTATTACACCAGAACATTAGGGACACCCTAGTTTATTACACTTTTGAACATACACCCTAGTTTATTACACCTGAACATTAGACACCCTAGTTTATTACACCTGAACATTAGACACCCTAGTTTATTACACTCGGAACATTAGACACCCTAGTTTATTAAGCACCTGAACATTAGACACCCTAGTTTATTTACCAGAAGATTAGACACCTAGTTTATTACACCTGAACATTAGACACCCTAGTTTATTACACCTGAACATTAGGAGCACTTAGTTTATTAGCACCTGAACATTAGACACCCTAGTTTATTAAGCACCTGAAACATTAGACAGTCTCAGTTTATTACAATTCGAACATTAGACACCCTAGTTTATTACACCTGAACATTAGACACCTAGTTTATTACACCTGAACATTAGACACCTCTAGTTTATTACACCTGAACATTAGACAACCTAGTTTATTACACCTGAACACAGACACCCTAGTTTATTAAGCACCTGAACATTAGACACCCTAGTTTATTAAGACCTGAACATGGACAATTCTAGTTTATTGCCACCTGAACATTAGACACCCTAGTTTATTATAATTCCGAACATTAGACACACCCTAGTTTATTTTACCAGAAGATTAGACAATCTTAGTTTATTACACCTGAACATTAGACAATTCTAGTTTATTACACCTGAACATTAGACACCCTAGTTTATTACACCTTGAACATTAGATAATCTCTAGTTTATTACACCTGAAACATTAGACAATTCTAGTTTATTACACCTGAACATTAGACACCCTAGTTTATTACACCTGAACATTAGACACCCTAGTTTGTCATTACACCTGAACATTAGGACACACCCTAGTTTATTACACCCGAACATTAGACACCCTAGTTTATTACACCTGAACATTAGACAATTCTAGTTTATTACATCTTGAAACATTAGACACCCTAGTTTGCTGCTAACGGAAATATTGTAGGACAATTCTAGTTTATTACACCTGGAAGATTAGACACCCTAGTTTATTACACCTGAACATTAGGGACACCCTCTAGTTTGTTACACCTGAACATTAGACACCCTAGTTTATTTTCATAAATTCGAACATTAGACACCCTAGTTTATTACACCTGAAGATTAGACACCCTAGTTTATTAATATACACCTGGAACATTAGACACCCTAGTTTATTACACCTGAACATTAGACACCCTAGTTTATTACACCTGAACATTAGACACCCTAGTTTATTACACCTGAAATATTAGACACCCTAGTTTATTACACCTGAACATTAGACACCCTAGTTTATTACACCTGAACATTAGACACACCCTAGTTTATTACACCTGAACATTAGACACCCTAGTTTATTACACCTGAACATTAGACACCCTATTTATTACACCTGAACATTAGACACCCTAGTTTATTACACCTGAACATTAGACAATTCTAAGTTTATTACACCTGAACACAGACACCCTAGTTTATTACACCTGAAACATTAGGACAATTCTAGTTTATTACACCTGAACATTAGACACCCTAGTTTATTACACCTGGTATTAGCCAATTCTAGTTTATTACACCTGGAACATTAGACACCCTAGTTTATTACACCTGAACATTAGGAAGCCACCCTAGTTTATTACACCTGAAACATTAGACACCCTAGTTTATTACACCTGAAACATTAGACAATCTCTAGTTTATTACACCTGAACATTAGACACCCTAGTTTATATTACACCTGAACATTAGACACCCTAGTTTATTACACCTGAACATTAGGACACCCTAGTTTATTACACCTGAAGATTAGACACCCTAGTTTATTACACCTGAACATTAGACACCCTAGTTTATTACACCCGAACATTAGACACCTAGCGTTTATTACACCTGAACATTAGACACCCTAGTTTATTACACCTGAACATTAGACACCCTAGTTTATTACACCTGAACATTAGACACCCTAGTTTATTTGTATTTCAGAAGATTAACCACCCTAGTTTATTTACCTGATGATTAGACACCCTAGTTTATTTTACCTGATGATTATTAGACACCCTAGTTTATTACACCTGAACATTAGACACCCTAGTTTATTGCTAATTTGAAACATTAGACACCCTAGTTTATTATTACACCTGAACATTAGACAATCTTCTAGTTTATTGGCTAATTCCGAAACATTAGACAATCTTAGTTTATTACACCTGGAACATTAGACACCCTAGTTTATTACACCTGAACATTAGACACCCTTTGAAGTTTATTACAGTTCTGAAATATTAGACACCCTAGTTTATTACACTCTGAACATTAGACACCCTAGTTTATTACACCTGAAACATTAGACACCCTAGTTTATTACACCTGAACATTACACCCCTAGTTTATTACACCTGAACATTAGACAATTCTAGTTTATTACACCTGAACATTAGACACCCTAGTTTATTACACCTGAACATTAGACACCCTAGTTTATTACACCTGAACATTAGACACCCTAGTTTATTACACCTGAACATTAGACACCCTAGTTTATTATTCCTGAACATTAGACACCCTAGTTTATTACACTATGGGGGGTGGCAGTGCTATCAATAAGTTAGGTTAGTACAGTATTAATATTTTATTCAGCTCAGAGGTGACCCCATAAATGCTAACGAACGTATTTAACGATGCTTTAAACTTGACAGCACGACCTAGCGAAGGCGACATACCAACAAGGCAAGACGCTTGTTGACGCCGAGGGTGACGTCATGAGAGGGCTCCGTAAGTCACTTTTTCCGAGGGTTTATTTTTCCGTTGGATATATTTACCTTTAGTGGTGTATTAATTGTAGTAAGTTTAAATTACTTGAGGTATATGAACCTAATCTAATCTAATCTAACCTAACCAAACCTAACATAACCTAACCCAACCCAACCTATCCCACTACTCAACCAATCAACTCTCACTATATACCCCATACCAGAGGTGGTTGAGCACTGCTGCAGCATCACCAGCCTGCAGCTCGGGAGATTATGCCAAGAATCGCACGAGACATGGATGCCCACTCATTCCGCGAGCCGCCGTGGTGTGTGTGCGGGCATCGCTCCGTTTAACTTTCCTGCCATGATTCCGCTCTGGGTACGTTCGCTTGGTTTGGTTTAGTTTGTCCATGTGCTGCTTGGTTTGTTTGCTAGTGTATGTCGTTGGTGTGTGTGTGTGTGTTTCGAATTTATCGCACTTTGGGGTATTTTGTTAGGAATTTCTCCAGTAAATTTCTATATTAAAACGTACTTGAGAAAGCTGTATGTATGTATGCATATATGTATGTATGTATGTATGTATGTATGTACTATGTATGTATGTATGTATGTACGTAAAACAGCTAAATATCAGCAAAAAATTATAACATCAGAGGTTATAATTTTAGGCCTTATTTGTGAAGCTATATTTAACACAATTACCAAGTTAGCTTTTGTTAATATGAGCTAAGTATATAAGATCATAGACCATATTGTTAATAATGTTAATAAAGTTTTATTTAACGTATTGTAACATAATTATTCAAGTGTGATTATTGGTTAAAATTATTGTACATATTTAACCCTGATAATTCCTGCTTGATTATGGGCCCAAATTATCACACAAAATGTATTAATATTTACCCATAATAATGCTACGGTAATTTCCTCAGATGTTCCCAGTTGCCTTAGTGTGTGGCAATACCTACGTTTTTAAGCCATCGGAGCGAGTTCCCGGAGCGACTATGATGCTAACGGAAATGCTGATGGATGCCGGATGCCCCAAAGGCGTCGTCAACGCTATCCACGGACAGCACGAAGCCGTCAACTTCATCTGCGATCATCCGGATATCCGTGCCATCTCGTTCGTGGGATCTGATGCAGCGGTGAGGTGTTCTAGCAGCTTATATTACCTGGAGATTAACCTAACAAGCAACCCCTTGAGTATGATGATTTAACCCCTTGAGTATGATGATTTAACCCTTGGAGTATGTTGATTTAACCCCTGAGTATGATGATTTAACCCCTGAGTATGATGATTTAACCCTTGAGTGATTTAACCTGAGTATGTTGATTTAACCCTTGAGTATGATGATTTAACCCCTTGAGTATGATGATTTAACCCCTTGAGTACATACAATGATTTAACCCCTTGAGTACATACAATGATTTAACCCCTTGAGTATGATGATTTAACCCCTTGAGTGCCGTTATATGGGGGTTTCACATCTAACATAACCTCGATATAATGAACTGTACTCATATGGGGGTTTCCCATCTAACTAAAACCTCGATATAATGAACTTTACACTGAAATACTCTTTATATGGACCACAATCTACCACATAATTCGTTTAATAGGGGTCTAACTGGATCACCTCTTCAACAGGGTCGTTACATCTACGAGAAAGGGTCGTTAAACGGCAAACGAGTCCAGTCCAACATGGGAGCCAAGAACCACGGGGTGATTATGCCAGATGCGAACAAGGAGAGTACCCTAACACAGCTGGTTGGGGCAGCATTTGGCGCAGCTGGTCAGAGGTGGGTCAGGGTATGGTTGAGGTGGGTCAGTATGGTTGAGGTGGGTCAGGGCATGGTTGAGGGTCAGGGCATGGTTGAGGTGGGTCAGGGGCATGGTTGAGGTGGGTCAGGGCATGGTTGAGGTGGGTCAGGGCATGGTTGAGGTGGGTCAGGGGATGGTTGAGGTGGGTCAGGGCATGGTTGAGGGTCAGGGGCATGGTGAGGTGGGTCAGGGCATGGTTGAGGTGGGTCAGGGGTATGGTTGAGGTGGGTCAGGGGAGGTTGAGGTGGGTCAGGGTATGGTAGGTTAGTGTTAGGTTAGGTAGGCATTAAGTTAGGTTGAATTATCAGAAATCAACTCTAAATATGTTACTTATCTTAATTTACCTCCCCAGATGTATGGCCCTAAGCACAGCCGTATTCGTCGGGGAAGCCAACAACTGGTTACCGGAACTGGTCGAAAAATCCAAAAAACTCCGCGTGAATGCCGACACACATAGCCAAAGCCGATTTGGGACCCGTGATATCCCCCGAGGCTCAGAACGCATCTGTGGCCTAGTTCAGACCGGCATCGACGAGGGAGCTAATTGTATCCTCGACGGTCGGGATATTGTCGTGCCGGGATATGAGAGAACGGAATTTCGTGGGGCCGACCATTCTCTCTGGGGTTAAGGTCAGAAGCTGTCGATATTAAAAAATAAATATCTTCGTTCTTTAGAGTTTGTTGTCGTGGTATAGAAAACGTCTCGTGGGTGTTGCATTAAATTGTACAGGGTGTTTCATATGTGTATCATAGTGTGGAATGTAGTGCACAACTTATGAGACACCCTGTACAGTATGATGTGTGACCTATGTGACACCCTGTACAGTATATGTAACTTATGAGACACCCTGTACATGACCTACATAACACCCTATACTGTACTTCATGTCAATCACATATGAGACACCCTGTACAATATAACGTGTACTATGACCTATAAAACACACTGTACACCCTATGCTACACTGTCCAGATATTAACGTACACAACTGGACATTATTTACACTAGTTCCCTCTCGACCTTTCAGCCCAATATGACCTGTTACAAGGAGGAGATATTCGGGCCGGTCCTGGTGGCTCTTTCTGTCGACACTCTGGACGGGGTTATCGAGATCATCAACGCTAATAGGTACGGCAACGGGACGGCCATCTTCACTACCAATGGGGCCACGGCCAGGAAATTCACCAACGATATTGATGTCGGTCAAGTGAGTTATTACTAAAGTTGTTAAGTTTATAAATTTGTTTATGGTACAGTTATATCCCTGCAGCCAGAACAGTCGGTCCAGAACACTTCCGAGAACGACAGATTTACGGGTCACCAGGCGTACTCTCAGAGACGGAATTTTCCGGCTAACGGGAAGATCGTCTCGGAATTTTTCCAGAAAATTCTGACTCTGGGAACGATTTTTCCGAAAAAATTTCAATTCCGGCCATCGTAGAGTTCTCGGTTTGAGGGATTCCGGCTAATGGAGATATTACTCTACTTATCTTCACTACTAATGGTGCCACAGTCAGGGTTTATAAGTATATAAATACAGTGGGGTATGCTATAACGAACGAATTGGTTCCAGAACCTCGTTATAGCATCTCGTTATAGGATTAATCCGTTCCAGGCCCCCAAATACAACCACCTAACACTGAAAAAATTATGTGGAAAATGTAAAAAATACAGTACTTTATCTTACCTTAGTGTTATTCAGCATGCAGGTACCCCTAAACACTGGCACATCACTATCACTTCCACTGGGAGTCTTGGCTTTAAGGTCCTCAAACAATTGTCTGGCCTTCTCACAAATTATAGCTTCACTAATGTTACCACCTGCCATTTTTTCTCCTTTATCCACACTAAGAGTAAATTTTCCATCTCTTCAATCACATTACACTTTGCTTTGCTAAGTCTAAAGATTCCTTAGCCACTTGCACAGTTTTTAACTCCTTTTTATTCTTCAAATCGTACATAGTCGATTTAGTCATCCCATGTTCATCACTAAGTTTCGCAATGCTTCTTCCATTCTCACGTTTCTTTATAATTTCTTAGTTTCAAGGGTTATTAGCTTTCTCCTCGGCTTTGGACGAATCATTGTTACAATTATAGCATACTTGTATAACAAAATAGTTATACAAATAATGCAATTTCCACATCCAAAGACGAATTTCAACAATAACAGTGGTGCACTGGCTACACAATGAGACAAAGATGGCGCCTGACGCTTTTGTTGTGGGTCGCGGTACACAATATTCAGCGCCAGGCGAAATAGTCCGTATTCATCCGCTCGCTGTAGAGCTAGGCTCATTATAGCATTCTCATTTTAGAAAAACCGTTCAAGAGGAATATTTAGTAGGATCCGTTCATTATAGCATACCCCACTGTACTGTAAATCAGTAGTACAGTGACTGCTTAATCTAACGCCTGCTAATCTAACTGCCTTCCATAAGGATCTTCAATTCGTTAACGAACAAAATTGTTAATGAATTTCTACTAACCGACCTCAACATGTTTTCGCTTACTGACCGCAACCAGCTTTAGTATCAGTCCGAACAGTAATCGGCTAGGCTAAAATTCTTTACTATTTTAGTAAATATCAAGAAGTTTATACTATTCAATAATTTTAAAAGTTTAATATTAACTTTTGTCATTTTAACAATTATTGAACATAATTGAAGGTAAAGAAACTAGTTTCTGGCGTGCCATCCAGCCTCTTAACACACCAGACAGGCTAGTCTCTCTGTTTTCAGTGGAGGTAACATCTTGCTTGAGACTCTTCAACTAAACGCTTTTTTTCTGTTTCCAACCAAATTATTGGTCATTTTGAAATATATTTTACATATTGACAATATATAATTAGTGTTGATTTAAAGAAAATAATCTTGAAATACACCAAGAGAACTAAAATTTTATGGGTGAAATGGCACCATGGGTGACCTCTTCCACCCAATGCCTTCTTCTTCCTTCTCCTCCACCCCATTCTAATTCCCATCATCATCATCATCATCCAGGAGCCTTCTACATACACACCTCAAAGTAAGTGAACTTTTCTACCATTTTTGTTGAATTTAGGAAATTTTCGGTGAGCTGGAACCAATTACCTAAAAACCCATTGAAACGATGGTTTTGGTTAACAAACGACCTTCTGGAACGGATTGAGTTCGTTAACCGAGGGGTCACTGTACTTATATTTACTTACAATACTTATGTACTACTTCACATGGGATCCAATTATCCTGTAAAAAATTTAAATCTTGACCAAACTTTTAAATTACCATCTCAGGTGTTAAATTACCATAAGATTCTCACCTCGGGCATTAAATCCTCATATCAGGTATAAAAATTCCCACATTAGGTTTCCATCCTAGGTCTCAAATTCCCATATCAGCCATTAAATTCCATAAATTCCATCCCAGGTGTAAAAAAATTTTCATGTGACGCGTAAACAATTCTTCTTCAGGTCGGCATCAATGTCCCCATACCAGTTCCTCTGCCAATGTTTTCGTTCACGGGTCGAGGCTCGTTCCTGGGCGATGCTAACTTCTACGGAAAGGCGGTAAGTCAGGCTGTTGTTGTTGACGCCTTGGATGCATTTGTCATAGATCGATGCATTTGTAATATTCAGCTCAGAGGTGACCCCATACACAAGGTGTTAGTAGACTATACTACTAACACCTTCACTACAGGGACGACACTTTTTAATATAGTTGTAGAGTGACCCCATACACAAGGTGTTAGTAGGCTATCACCACTAACACCTTCACACTGGGGAGGACACTTTTTAATATATGGTTAACAACAGAGGTGACCCCATACATAAGGTGTGAGTAGACTATCACCACTAACATCTTCACTACAGGGACGACACTTTTAATATTTGGTTAACAACAGAGGTGACCCCATACATAAGGTGTTAGTAGACTATCACCACTAACATCTTCACTACAGGAACGACACTTTTAATATTTGGTTAACAACAGAGGTGACCCCATACACAAGGTGTTAGTAGACTATCACCACTAACACCTTCACTACAGGGACGACACTTTTAATATTTGGTTAACAACAGAGGTGACCCCATACACAAGGTGTTAGTAAACTATCACCACTAACACCTTCACTACAGGGATGACACTTTTAATATTTGGTTAACAACAGAGGTGACCCCATACACAAGGTGTTAGTAGACTATCACCACTAACACCTTCACTACAGGGATGACTTGTAATATTTGGTTAACAACAGAGGTGACCCCATACACAAGGTGTTAGTAGACTATCACCACTAACACCTTCACTACAGGGATGACTTGTAATATTTGGTTAACAACAGAGGTGACCCCATACACAAGGTGCTAGTAGACTTTATCACCACTAACACCTCTTCACTACAGGGACTACACTTTTAATATTTGGTTAACAACAGAGGTGACCCCATACATAAGGTGTTAGTAGACTATCATCACTAACACCTTCACTACAGGGACGACACTTTTAATAATTGGTTAACAACAGAGGTGACCCCATACACAAGGTGTTAGTAGACTATCACCACTAACACCTTCACTACAGGGACGACACTTTTAATAATTGGTTAACAACAGAGGTGACCCCATACACAAGGTGTTAGTAGACTATCACCACTAACACCTTCACTACAGGGACGACACTTTTAATATTTGGTTAACAACAGAGGTGACCCCATACATAAGGTGTTAGTAGACTATCACCACTAACACCTTCACTACAGGGACGACACTTTTAATATATGGTTAACAACAGAGGTGACCCCATACATAAGGTG
Organism: Homarus americanus; assembly: GCF_018991925.1. Lineage (NCBI taxonomy): Eukaryota > Metazoa > Arthropoda > Malacostraca > Decapoda > Nephropidae > Homarus > Homarus americanus. Next base: position 72,423 of record NW_024730279.1, read on the forward strand.
TTGGTAGACTATCACCACTAACACCTTCACTACAGGGACGACACTTTTAATATATGGTTAACAACAGAGGTGACCCCATACATAAGGTGTTAGTAGACTATCACCACTAACACCTTCATTACAGGGACGACACTTTTAATATTTGGTGAACAACAGAGGTGACCCCATACACAAAATATAATTCTCAAAGTATATTTTTGTTAAAGTAATATTTTGTATAATGTAAAAAATTACTTTTATGATTTTTAAAAGTAATAATTTTTTCCTCAGGGCATCAACTTCTACACACAGCTGAAGACAGTGACTCAGATGTGGAGGGAGGCCGACGTCACACCCACACAGTCCGCTACCGCCATGCCTGTGATGCGCTGAATAACGACGCATCACAACAGCCACACAGTCTAATACGACCCTAGTAGAGATGCGCTGACAGCAAGAACACGCCATTTTACCCACACCAGAGACGTGATGACAGTACCAACACACCATGACACACCACACACACACAGCACAGTTCCTACACAGTCACACCATAGCCTTAAGTCACAACTACTACCGTGAATCTTGCCGACTGTGAGAACCTAGAGAGTAGGGTCTTATATTGAACACCAATGAACTTATTTAATTAATTGGTTTTTACACTTAAGTTGTTCAAAATCTTTAGTTCAATACTTTAGTTACATTCCATTTGTGTTATTAAAGAAAAGTTATGGAATATTTTGTTTCTAAATTGTAAAAAACAAAATTAAAATTACTTAATTTATGAAGATGTAAAATTACTCCCAAAATATGGCCTTAAATTTTAGGTTCTATGTAAAATAAGGCCATAATTTTAGGTATTTAAGTTAGTCCCAATATTACAGTCCCTTCCTCTACCTTGAGCAAATATAATTACAATTATAATCCCTTTAAACTAATGCAATACAGGTCATTTTGTAGTTTAAATACAGGTCATTTTGTAGTTTAATTACAGGTCATTTTGTAGTTTAATTGCAGGTTATTATGTAGCCTAAGTACAGGTATTTTGTAGGTCTAAGTACAGGTCTTTTTGTAGGTCTAAGTACAGGTCATTTTGTAGTCTAAATACGTGTGTCAGACCCTATTGAAGTTAATTATGTAGATGAACAAATATATGGTATTTTTAACTACTGACCTAAGATATAAATTATACAAAACTTACACTAGTTTCTTGAAGTATGAAATGGTTGGTTAATAAATTTAAAAGAAAAGATTGTTTAACTGAATCTCCGGTACATATGACTGTTTAGATTTGTTTCATGGTTTCGGGTGGTCAAGCCCTCTGTGTAAAGTGACCGGCCCCTGTGTATAATGCACCAAGGGGTATGATAGTTGTTATGTTGTTTGTCAATTTATTATCTGTTCGTCAAGATCTTATGGTGGTTTGTCATTCTCCAATTGTTACATTCTCAAACTATATGCAGACTGTCGGTTTATTGTTCAGGTCCGTCAATTTCATAACTTATGTCAATCACTTCTGTTAGCATGAACGAACAGTTATTTTAGAATGTCATTCGAAGTGTGTTCTGTCATTTGGTTATGAAATATGACAAATAGTTATATTACAACGTCTCAACGTATATGTGAAAAGGTGTTCACAACTCTCACTCAGAAAAAGTTTGCCCTCACAGTTTTCTGGACTTCCGGCTTCTTCAACCTTGAGCTGTGACCCCTTGTGGGGAGAGCGTCCACCAGCTCCAGGTAAGGACACTCAACTCAGTAGTGCCCCCTGAGATGCTTATACACCTCTATTAGGTCGCCCCTTGCCCGTCTGTAGTATAAGCTAGGCAAGTTCAGGCGCTCCAATCTCTCAGGGTAATTGAGGTGCCAAAGGGCAGGCACCAGTCTGGTGGCCCTCCTTTGAACATTTTCAACCAAGACCAGACTTGACCAACACTGGAGCAGGTTCAGGTACATTCAGGAGCCAGTACTTGTCAACAGTGTGTAACAGAGAGCCAGTACATGCCCAGTATTTACCAACAGTGTGTAACAGAGAGCCAGTACATGCCCAGTACTTGCCAACAGTGTAACAGAGAGCCAGTACATGCCCAGTACTTACCAACAGTGTAACAGAGAGCCAGTACATGCCCAGTACTTACCAACAGTGTAACAGAGAGCCAGTACATGCCCAGTACTTACCAACAGTTTGTAAAAGAGAGCCAGTACTTATACAGTAGACGTCATATTGTATTCAAGGCCTAATCAATGTGGGCTAGCAGCAAATTTTGGACAGACAGCAAGAATGTCCTCTAGCACTACTGATTCAATGTAATAAATAAAAAGTTGATGATACAATAAGCCAGGTGGCCTGATAGTGTCTCATTCAATAATATAGTGTTCAAGTGTTATGCTTTAAAGGTTTATCACAAAGTTTACATGCTGAGTGTTCCGGTATGGGTACAGCGTTATTAACCTGCCAGATGGGTCTGTATCTTAGCCTGGCCACGACTACATCACATTGTCTGGTTCTGTCCTTATGTTGGCCATACCGGTACGTCTCGTCACAAAATGTGTCATATTTACCCCTGCTACAACTATCAGGTCTCTCTGTATTTCTCAGTTCTTCTGGGTCAGAGTTCATGATTTGTGTAATGCCCATGAGGGGGCTAGTTTATTGGGCACCCCTTTACATCTTGTGCAAGGTGAAGTGTTTACAGCGCCCAACTAGGAAGCATGAGGAGTTCATGCGTGCCTTTATGACTCATGTATTAAGGGCGTAAAAGCCTGAAGGGTCATGGGATTTGTGTAGGCGGTGTGTGCGTGTGTGTGTGACCGTGACCCCTGAGCTGTGGTGGACTATGTGTAAAGTCGACTGTCCCCCCCCATGGGCCTTGGCCGAAGCATAACCCCCCCCACCTCCCCTCCCCTCCCCCACCTCCCCCCCCTCCCCTCCCTCCCTCCCTCCCTCAGCCAAGTCATTCACTAGACGCGCCGTCTCCATTCACTAAATTCCCTCCTTCTTTATTGCTGCTACTTGTTACTGCTGTTACTTGTTTGTGTTACTTGTTGCTGCTGTTACTTGTTGCTGTTACTAGTTGCTACTGTTTCTTCTTATTACTGTTACTTGTTGCTGCTATTAATTGTTACTGCGTTACTTGTTGTTGGGATACTTGTTGCTGCTGTTATTTGACGCTGCTGCTACTTGTTGTTGTGTTACTTCTTGTTGTGTTACTTGTTGCTGCTGTTACTTGTTGTAACTGTTACATAATGCTAATACTAATTCATAATGCTAATACTATTCATTGCATTTATTTACCTGTAGTGTTATTGGTTTCATCAGGTAGCTCAATGGATGTCTTATTTGACTGTCCGTGTGTGTGTGTGTGTGTGTGTGTGTGTGTGTGTCAGGACCCTTCTGGATACTGGCAGAGGTATAACATCAACATAGCAGCCATTAGTGAGTCCCGGCTCCCAGATGAGGGCCAACTCACAGAACGGAGGTCTGGCTACACCTTCTTCTGGAAGGGTAAGTCTGCTGCGGAGAGAAACAGCATTTATGGAGTTGGCTTTGCCATCTGCCAACACATCCTACACGGGCTAACTGAAATGCCTAGTGGGATCAGCGAGCGCTTCATGACGCTCCGAGTCCCACTGAATCACTCACGTCACAAGGTTGTGCTCCTTGGTGACTTCAATGCCAGTGTTGGCAGAGATGCTGACATCTGCGATCGATTCCACCGGTCCCGTATCGGCCTCTTTAGTCACCTCAGAACTCACCAACGAAGGTGACATCCTTAATAACTAGTATCATTGTATCATAGTTGGATGATACTCGATTACCAGTGACAGCAAAGAAGTAGTGTGTGTGTGTGTTGTGTTCTCAAAGTTTGTGTTGTTGTCAAAGTATACATGGTATGTTGTCATTGTATATATGTTTTCAAAGTATATGTGTTGTGCTGTCAAAGTTTATATGTTGTGGTGTCAACGTAAGAGAAATGTGGCAGAAAGTCGGATCATCAACCTGAGACGTGGTCACATATGCTTCCAATATCTTCCCAGGCGGTAGTACCTCCCTGTTTGATAGCTGCCTGCTACCTACAGCAACAAGTAACAGCAGCAACAAGGAACCCGTTATAGTACATCCTTCTTTCTTCACACAGCCTAAGTGTGGAATGCTCTGCCTTCTTCTGTGTTTCCATACTCATACAATCGTTGTGGATCGAGGACTTGAGCCCTGCGTTAAGAGCCGCACTGTCCGCTCTCACGTTTACCAGGATGGTAAATCATCTGTGTAACAGCTAGGATGGTAAATCATCTGTGTAACAGCTAGTGTAGCTGGGGCTATAATCGCCTTTCATAGCTCTCTTTTTATCGTCCTCAAGAAGTTAGCGTTTAGCTTGCCTCACAGCATTCATCCCACTGCCTAAGGACGGCCGGTTCTGTGGCTCATAATTCTGGCCCTGTTTTACCCACTTCTTGAAGACCTCTGGGTATTATTTACAGCATGGGCGTATCCTTTCGGCCGTGCGCGCTAAATTAAACACCTCGGACGCCTCAGAACATGGTTTGCAGTGGAGTAATTCTGGAGCCATGTTGGGGCGCCGACGGGTGGCTAATGGTCCTTGGTCTGCATAAACCCGCTTTCCAATAAGCGTACTGCAGCCTAAATCTATTAACGTAGCTACAGGCTCATTCGTGCGTATCCTCTTCACACAAATGTTTCTTAAATTAATATCATTATGGCAATATTTACGCTTTAACATTCTGCTCGTCGTTGTCATAACTTGCTCCATTATGTGAGTTGATCTTCTCAATGTCAGCTGTTTCCGGTTGACCACACGCGAAAGACTGCGGCCAGCATAATAGGAGACCAAAATTTTTTTTTCCACACAAACTCCGTACATCTTCTATATGCCCTCGTCTTGGTTGGCCCACAGTGCCTTCAACTCACTAAAATAATCTCCATAATTACAGATGAAAATTTTCATTACCAGAGTTAACTTTTTGTAATTAATTAACGTACAACTTCCATAAGCACCGGCCCCAAGCTTGTTAAATTGCTTCTCGTCCCAAGTGCCATCTAATTCGCTCCAGGGTAACTCTTTGATACCTTACTTATTGACCCAACGCTTGATAACTCTCTGTCCTACAGAAGACATTATTACAAGTATTTAATAACTCACAAACATGATGACCGACTCGTGGTAAAAATACTGGTTAACTTATTAATTAAAAATAGGTAGGAACTGTGTGTATTGTGTAGTGAAGTAACTGTATTGTGTGGTGAAGTAACTGTATTGTGTAGTGAAGGTAACTGTATTGTGTAGTGAAGGTAACTGTATTGTGTAGTGAAGTAACTGTATTGTGTAGTGAAGGTAACTGTATTGTGTAGTGAAGGTAACTGTATTGTGTAGTGAAGGTAACTGTATTGTGTGGTGAAGTAACTGTATTGTGTGGTGAAGTAACTGTATTGTGTAGTGAAGGTAACTGTAACTGTATTGTAACTGTATTGTAGTGAAGTAACTGTGTATTTGTAGTGAAGTAACTAACTGTATTGAAGTGAAGTGTATTGTGTGTGTAGTGAACTAACTGTATTGTGTAGTGAAGTAACTGTATTGTGTAGTAAATGTATTGTGTAGTGAAGTAACTGTATTGTAGTGAAGTAACTGTATTGTGTAGTGAAGTAACTGTATTATGTAGTGAAGTAATTGTATTGTGTAGAGAAGTAACTGTATTGTGTAGTGAAGTAACTGTATTGTGTAGTGAAGTAACTGTATTGTGTAGTGAAGTAACTGTATTGTGTAGTGAAGTAACTGTATTGTAGTGAAGGTAACTGTATTGTGTAGTGAAGTAACTGTATTGTGTAGTGAAGGTAACTATTGTGTAGTGAAGGTAACTATATTGTGTAGTGAAGTAACTGTATTGTGTAGTGAAGTAACTGTATTGTGTGGTGAAGTAACTGTATTGTGTAGAGAAGTAACTGTATTGTGTAGAGAACTGTATTGTATAGTGAAGTAACTGTATTGTGTAGTGAAGTAACTCTATTGTGTAGAGAAGTAACTGTATTGTGTAGAGAACTGTATTGTGTAGTGAAGTAACTGTATTGTGTAGTGAAGGTAACTGTATTATGTAGTGAAGTAACTGTATTGTGTAGTGAAGTAACTGTATTGTGTAGTGAAGTAACTGTATTGTGTAGTGAAGGAAACTGTATTGTGTAGTGAAGTAATTGTACTGTGTAGTGAAGGTAACTATTGTGTAGTGAAGGTAACTATATTGTGTAGTGAAGTAACTGTATTGTGTAGTGAAGTAACTGTATTGTGTAGTGAATGTAACTGTATTGTGTAGTGAAGTAACTATATTATGTAGTGAAGGAACTGAATTGTGTAGTGAAGGTAACTGTATTGTGTAGTGAAGTAACTGTATTATGTAGTGTCATGATCGTGATGACGGCTAACCTGAAAACCTTAAGGATTCATATTACGCTCAAACGTCCACAAAACCTTCTGAGTCCCCCAGTGGAAACGTTCCCCGTTTTCTCTGTTTCCCCGTCTTTGTCTTAAGGGAACTTTGAATATAATCCACGGATTTCATAGCAGACGCTGTATGTTGGGACCTGTTGCCATCCAACCCTTTGTAATCAATTTAATTTTGCTTTTGATAGCTGAGTCAGAGCATTGTTACTGAAGATAATAGTAGGGAATGAAACTGAGTTCATAGTCTCAGTTTCAACGTCAGAGTGTACAGTAAATTAATTCATCGGAATAGAAGTAGGTGGACTTCCTGGCCTATTTTGAGTGAGGGCCCCGCAGGCATTTCTACCGTTAGTGAGTGCCCGTCCCTTCATCCATACAGGTCCCTAACGTAGTCTAGGCCGTGTCTGTAGCGTGGATGTTGTATCCACTATGTCTGGGGAGATGTCCGAGGTCCAATAGGATCAGTTACCTTCGTGAGACCCGGCCGTCAGACACTTCAGACTACCTATAGCCCCCATAGCTGGCTCGTCTGGCCCTAACGCTTGGCCCGCGAGGTGACCCCGGATCACCGAGCCACACACCACTACCAGCCCCCATCATTGGTGGATGAGTGTCTAACTCAGTAGGGCTATTTGTGTGGTGGGGTTAATCCACTGGGATCTTCAGAGTTCGTCAGAAAGTACCCCATGGTGGCTGGACCCCATGGCTGTTGCTTGAGTATCACCCCTGACGACGTGGTGACCTTGGCTGCTGTGGAGCGCCAGGGGACACGTCCTCTCTCAGTGAGTGTGTGTGTATGTATGTATGTATGTATGTGTGTATGTATGTATGTATGTATGTAGAGGATGACATCAAGGAGGCCTTTTACGCCGACCTCGACAGAGTGCCAACCTCTATCACCAGAAGACAAGGTTGTGCTCCTTGGTGACTTCAATGCCAGAGTTGACAGAGATGTTGACATTTGGCAGGGAACCAGAGGGAGAAATGGACTAGGCAAGTGTAATCCCAATGGCCTACTCCTCCTCACCAAGTGTGCTGCACACAACCTCACTATCACCAATACCTTGTTTGTGTTGGTCACACAATATATATATATATATATATATATATATATATATATATATATATATATATATATATATATATATATATATATATATATATATATATATATATATATATATATATATATTAGTTCTTGATTTGATAAGTGGCAGGGCTGAAGTAAACAGTTTGTGTTGGTTTTGTTTCACAGGTGCTGAGCTCAGTTGAGAGTATATTGTACCTTCTCTTCTATACAAAGGGAAGTGTCTTAGTGCACTTATATGGGAGAGCACTTAAGTGAGGTGTTCACTGGGTAACAGGTGATATGATAGTCTCTCTCTCTCTCACCAGGGAGAGGGAGTTGTCAAGCACTCCTCACAGGATGTTGTTGTTGAAAAGTGTTGACCCAGCTTGACCTCGCTCGCTCCATGGAGAAAATGTCAACTCGCCAATTGATTCATACTCATGGATGAATGACTTGGTGAATACATGGGTGATATACATTTGGGTATATATTTATATAATACAAATTGTGCTGTTACATGTTTAGGCAAACCAACAAGTTCAAGGGTTCGTGGCAACACCCACGATCCAAACACTGGCATCTCATTGACTACATCATTGTCAGAGAAAGAGATCGCCGAGATGTCCTCATCACCCGTGCCATGTGTGGCTCAGACCACTGTGACACTGATTATCGGCTCATCAGAGCCAAGCTCTCACTTCACGTCGCCCCAAAATGGTGAAGGCAGCAAGCCTCCAGAAGAGGTTTTAATACTAAGCGTCTGGAGGATCCAACGGTAGCACATGCTTTCAGAGAGCAGCTCGAACATGGGCTTATAAACAACCCAACAGCAAAATATGCGAATCCCAGTTCCGAATGGGATACTCTTAATACTGTCATGAAAAAACCTGCTGAGACCTTCGGCCAGATCAAAAGAATACACCAGGACTGGTTTCATGAAAAAGACCTGGCAATCAATGTACTCATTGATGATAAACGTGCTCCTTTAACTGACTGGCAGAACAACCCTCAGTCTCTGACCAAAGCTGATACCTTCCACAAGAAGAAAGAGGCGGCCCAGTGCGAACTTCGCAAACTGAAGAACGACTAGCTTAAAAATAAAGCATGTGAAGCACATAAACTTGCAGATCAGCACAAGAAGCTGCTAACTTTCATTTCCACTAAACCATTTTATGGGCCAATCACTCGTGGCACAGCCCCCTCCGCTCATCTGACGGTAACCTCATAATTAAAGACGATGAAGGCCTCCTTCAGAGCTGGAAAGAGCACTACCATTCATTGCTCAACCAAAACACCGATGTGGATGTCCTGACTACCCAGCAGGTCTCAGCAGCCAGAGCTGACCCATCTCGGCTATCCTCCATCCCTGCATAAAGTAGCTCCTGCCAACAAACAGATGAAAAATAACAAAGCCTCAGGTCCTGATGGAATCCCAGCCGAGGTGTATAAAGCAGGAGAACCTCTGCTTACCAGCCGTCTCCACTCTCTCCTGGAGAATATATGGGAAAAGGAGGAAATCCTCCACGCTCTTAAAGACGCCTCCATCGTCAAAATTTATAAGAACAAGGGAGACCGGTCAGACTGTAGCAACTACCGCGGGATCTCGCTGCTGTCCATAGCTCACAAGATTATCGCCTGAGTCCTCCTAAACAGACTTCTTCCTGAGGCGGAAAACTTTCTCCCAGAATCTCAATGTGACTTTAGACCATCACATGGCACCACTGACATGACTTTTGCTGCCCGCCAGATACAAGAAAAGTGCAGAGAACAGCGTCGTGACCTGTACATGTCCTTTATCGACCTAAACAAGGCCTTCGACTCGGTCAACAGGGAAGCCTTCTGGCGGACCCTCAGCCGTTTTGGCTACCCGCCAAAATTCTACGCCATTGTGAGGCAACTCCACGATGGCATGTACGGCAGTGTCCCGCACAATGGCACCCAGTCTGAGTTCTTTCCCATCCAAACGGGGGTTAAACAAGGGTGTGTACTGGCACCAACTGTTTTTCCCATATTCTTGGCTGCCTTCCTTACTCGTGCCAGTGCAAAATAAAGCCGGTGGGGTGGACATTGGGTACCGGGTGAAGGGTCTTTTCAACATAAGACGACTCCAGGAAATAACAAAGTCTCGGCAGCTTCCATTACTGAACTTGAGTATGCAGACGACCTCACCCTTGTCGCTCACACTGAACATGACCTACAGGAGATCCTGAACACCTACACAGATGCATATGTAGACTTCAGCCTTGAGATGAGCGTACGCAAGACTCAGATTCTCTTTCAGCCTGCCCCTGGTTCAGCCACATCTCCACCATGCCTCCAGCTTAACGGTACTACCCTCTCTAATGTTACCCACTTTCAGTATCTCGGCTCCCACCTGTCCACCACCGCGGACATCGATGAAGAGATTCAACATCGGATCAGATGTGCATCTGAAACCTTTGGCAGACTCCATACCCGTGTTTTCAGCTGTTGGGAGCTGAAATTATCTACAAAGTTACACGTATATCGAGCAGTGGTCCTCCCCACCCTGCTGTATGGCAGTGAGACATGGGTCACATACAGGAGGCACCTCAAGGCACTTGATAACTTTCACCAACGTAGTCTACGTTCCATCCTCCGAGTTCGCTGGGAAGACAAGAGAACAAATGCCAGTATTCTTGCTGACACCAACTGCAGGAGCATCGAGGCTACCATTGTCCATGAACAACTACGCTGGACTGGCCATGTTACCCTCATGGACGACAGTAGACTGCCAAAGCAGCTACTTTACAGTCACCTAACCAATAGTAAACGTAACGCTGACGGGCAACTGAAAGGGTATAAGGATAGTCTTAAGACAAACCTGAAAAAGTGAGAAATCGACCCCTTCACCTGGGAGACGATTACTCCACACAGTAACGCTTGAAGGAGCACCACACGAGAAGGTGTTAATACTTTTGAGTGAGCCCGACTGTATACCGAGGCAGACAAACGCCAACGCCGGAAAGACGCTGCCGTCGCCCCTCCCGCACTAGATGTAGCCCCCCCACACGTGCCACATCAGTGATCGACCCTGCCGGTCCAGTATCGGCCTCTTTAGTCACCTCAGAACTCACCAACGAAGGTGACATCCTTAATAACTCATATCATTGTATCATAGCTGGATGATACTCGATTACCAGTGACAGCAAAGAAGTAATATGTAATGTATGTATGTATGTATGTGTGAGTAAATGAGTGTGTATGGGTGTATGAGTGTATGGGTGTATGGGTGTATGAGTGTGTATGGCTGTTTGAGAGTGTATGGCTGTATGAGAGTGTATGGCTGTATGAGTGTGTATGGGTGTATGAGTGTGTATGGGTGTATGAGGGTGTATGGCTGTATGAGAGTGTATGGCTGTATGAGAGTGTATGGCTGTATGAGTGTGTATGGGTGTATGAGTGTGTATGGGTGTATGAGGGTGTATGGCTGTATGAGAGTGTATGGCTGTAGCCAGTGTAAAGCTGTATGAGAGTGTATGGCTATTATGAGAGTGTATGGCTGTATGAGAGTGTATGGCTGTATGAGAGTGTATGGCTGTATGAGGGTGTATGGCTGTATGAGAGTGTATATGGCTGTATGAGTGTGTATATGGCTGTATGAGGTGTATGGCTGTATAAGAGTGTATAATATATGAGTGTGTATAGCTGTATAAAGGTGTATGGCTGTATAGAGAGTGTATGGCTGTATGAGGAGTGTATGGCTATGAGGTGTATGGCTGTATGAGGGTGTATGGCTGTATGAGAGTGTATGGCTGTATGAGTGTGTATGAAGCTGTATGGCGGAGTGTATGGCTGTATGGTGTATGGCTGTATGAGAGTGTATGGCTGTATGAGGGTGTATGGCTGTATGAGTGTGTATGGCTGTATGAGAGTGTATGGCTGTATGAGGGTGTATGGCTGTATAAGGGGTGTATGGGTGTATGAGAGTGTATGGCTGTATGGTGTATGGCTGTATGAGGGTGTATGGCTGTATGAGAGTGTATAGCTGTATGAGAGTGTATAGCTGTATGAGTGTGTCGTGTATGAAAGTGTATGGCTGTATAGAGAGTGTAGCAAAGCTGTAAGGAGTGTATGGGTGTATGAGGGTGTATGGCTGTATGAAAGAGTGTGGCTGTATGAGGTGTATGGCTGTATGAGGGTGTATGGCTGTATGTGATGTATGGCTGTATGAGAGTGTAGCTGTATATGAGTGTGTATGGCTGTATGAGGAGTGTATGCTTGGCTGTATGAGGTGTATGGCTGTATGAGTGTATGGGTGTATGAGGGTGTATGGCTGTATGAGAGTGTATAGCTGTATGAGGGTGTATAGCTGTATGAGGTGTATAGCTGTATGAGTGTATGGCTATTATGAGTGTATGGCTGTATGAGGTGTATATGAGGTGTATGGCTGTATGAGGTGTGGCTGTATGAGAGTGTATGGCTGTATGAGAGTGTATGGCTGTATGAGTGTATGGCTGTATGAGAGTGTATGGCTGTATGAGAGTGTATGGCTGTATGAGGGTGTATGGCTGTATGAGAGTGTATGGCTGTATGAGGGTGTATAGCTGTGTATGAGAGTGTATGGCTGTATGAGGGTGTATAGCTGTATGAGTGTATGGCTGTATAAGGTGTATGGCACAACATGAGTGTGTATGTAGCTGTATAAAGTCTATGGCTGTATAGGTGTGTATGGCTGTATGAGTGTATAGCTGTATAGTGTATAGCTGTATAAGAAGTGTATGGGTGTATAAGGTGTATGGCTGTATGAGGGTGTATGGCTGTATAAAGAGATTATGGCTGTATGAGAGTGTATGGCTGTATGAGGTATATAGCTGTATGAGGGTGTATGGCTGTATGAGAGTGTATGGCTGTATGAGTGTGGCTGTATGAAAGATTAATATGGCTGTATGAGAGTGTATGGCTGTATGAGGGTGTAGCTGTATAAAGTGTATGGCTGTATGAGGTGTATGGCTGTATGAGTGTATGGCTGTATGAGAGTGTATGGCTGTATGAGAGTGTATGGCTGTATGAGGGTATAAAGCTGTATGAGTGTATGGCTGTATGAGAGTGTAGCTGTATAGTGTGTATAGCTGTATAAGCAAGAGTGTATGGCACAATATGAGGGTGTATGGCTGTATGAGGAGTGTATGGTATGAGGGTGTATGGCTGTATGAGGGTGTATATGGCTGTATGAGAGTGTATGGCTGTATGAGTGTATGAAGCTGTATGAGGGTGTATGGCTGTATGAGGTGTATGGCTGTATGAGGTGTGGCTGTATAGAGAGTGTATGGCTGTATGAGAGTGTATGGCTGTATGAGGGTGTATGGCTGTAGATGTAGCAGCTGTATGAGGGTGTATGGCTGTATGGAGTGTATGGCTGTATGAGAGTGCATGGCTGTATGAGTGTGTATGTAGATTGTAGGTGTGTATGGGTGTATGAGTGTATGGTTGTATGGGTGTGTATAGATTCAATATGAGGGTGTATGGCTGTATGAGGGTGTATGGCTGTATGAGTGTGTAGCAAGTTAATATGAGTGTGTATGGGTGTATGGAGTGTATGGCTGTATGAGAGTGTATGTAATATGAGGGTGTATGGGTGTATGAGTGTATGGCTATTATGAGTGTGTATGGCTGTATGAGGTGTATGGCTGTATGAGTGTATGGCTGTATGAGAATTAATGTATGGCTGTATGAGAGTGTATGGCTGTATGGTATATGGCTGTATGAGTGTGTAGCTGTATGAGGGTGTATGTATGAGAGTGTATGGCTGTATGAGTGTATGGCTGTATGAGGTGTAGCTGTATAAAGTGTATAAGCTGTATGAGGAGTGTATGGCTGTATGAGGGTGTATGGCTGTATAAGGGAGTGTATGGCTGTATGAGGGTGTATGGCTGTTATGAGGGTGTATGGGTGTATAGTGTGTATGGGTGTATGAGGGTGTATGGCTGTATGAGGGTGTATGTATGAGAGTGTATGGCTATGAGAGTGTATGGCTGTGAGTGTGTATGGCTGTATGAGAGTGTATGGCTGTATGAGTGTGTATGGCTGTATGAGGTGTAAGCTGTATGAGGTGTATGGCTGTATGAGAGTGTATGGGTGTATGAGTGTGTATGGGTGTATGAGGTGTATGGCTGTATGAGGGTGTATGGCTGTATGAGTGTGTATGGGTGTATGAGGAGTGTATGGCTGTATGAGTGTGTATGGCTGTATGAGTGTGGCTGTATGAGTGTGTATGGCTGTATAAGGTGTATGGGTGTGTAAGTGTATGGCTGTATGAGGAGTGTATGGCTGTATGAGTGTATGGCTGTATGAGGGTGTATGGCTGTATGAGAGTGTATGGCTGTATGAGTGTATGGCTAATGAGAGTGTATAGCTGTATGAGAGTGTACTGTTTGAGGGTGTATGGCTGTATGAGGAGTGTAATATAGTATGTAGGGTGTATATTTCAACTATGAGGTGTGGCATGAGGTGTATGAAGCTGTATGAGGTGTATGGCTGTATGAAGTGTAAGCTGTAGAGTGTATGGCTGTATGAAGAGGGTGTATATTTCTTATGAGGTGTATAGCTGTATAAAGAGTGTATATGGCTGTACGGATGTATAGCTATATGAGGGTGCATAGCTGTATGAGGGTGTATGGCTGTATGAGAGTGTATGGCTGTATGAGAGTGTATGGCTGTATGAGGGTGTATGGCTGTATGAGGGTGTATGGCTGTATGAGAGTGTATGGCTGTATGAGAGTGTATGGCTGTAAAGTGTATAGCTGTATGAGGGTGTATAGCTATGAAGGGTGTATGGCTGTATGAGTGTATGGCTGTATGAGAGTGTATGGCTGTATGAGGGTGTATGGCTGTATGAGGTTAATATGGCTGTATGAGAGTCATATAGCTGTATGAGGTGTAGCCAATATGAAGTGTATGGCTGTATGAGGGTGTATGGCTGTATGAGAGTGTATGGCTGTATGAGGAATTAATATGGCTAATATGAGGTGTATAGCTGTATGAAGTTAATAGCTGTATGAGAGTGTATGGCTGTATGAGAGTGTATGGCTGTATGAGGAGTGTATGGCTGTGGGGGTGTATGGCTGTATGAGAGTGTATGGCTGTATGAGTGTATGGCGTAATATGAGGGTGTATGGCTGTATGAGGGTGTATGGCTGTATGAGTGTATGGCTGTATGAGTGTATGGCTGTTTGAGTGTGTATATTTTTGTCATTGTTTACTACACACATACACACACATACACACACACACCAACACACACACCACACATAACAATAAATAATGTACCTAGGCTATATAAGATCTCTGATAGATTACCACACACCAGCCTTGGTCCTTCCTGACGGAAAGGCGTTGACAAGCTCGAGAAAATGCAAAATAAAGCCCCTGAATTATCCTAGGATGTCCCATGAGCACTCAAAGTACTTAATATGAGGAAAGAATTACTGTAGGTATACCCAGTGTTAAAGATATGAAGTCAACCTCATGATAGCCCTCAGGCTTCTGTGGATCCTGATAACATTGTTTCCTTAAAATTGCTAGAATGTATGAACCATGGGACTACTGAGTCTAAATGGATCCAAACTACAGCTACACATATGAAGACGTTTGGACTAGACCACCTGTACAAAGTTGAGACACAACAGAGCATCCTGCCACCCTCGGACAGTTCCTTCGATATCACAATACCGACGTATCCGCCTAAAAAGCTAATTATACAAAGCATTTATCTCCAACACACTGCCAAAGTGAGAGCTCTTGAACACATACACACTCTACAGACTGATGATAATATCACACAGGCCATCTACACTGATGGATCTCTTAACACCGCCTGTGGGAGGGCTGGAAGTGCTATTGTTGTGACTCAACCTGACGGTAATATAACAGTGGGGTATGCTATAACGAACGTAATTGGTTCCAGAACCTCGTTCGTTATAGCATTCGTTCGTTATAGGATTAATCCGTTCCAGGCCCCCAAATACAACCACTTAACACTGAAAAAATTCTGTGGAAAAATGTAAAAAATACGGTACTTTATCTAACCTTAGTGTTATTCAGCATGCAGGTACCCCAAACACTGGCACATCACTATCACTTCCACTGGGAGTCTTGGCTTAAGGTCCTCAAACAATTGTCTAGCCTTCTCACAAATTATAGCTTCACTAATGTTACCACCTGCCATTTCTTTCTCCTTTATCCACACTAAGAGTAAATTTTCCATCTCTTCAATCACATTACACTTTGCTTTGCTAAGTCTAAAGATTCCCTAGCCACTTGCACAGTTTTTAACTCCTCTTATTCTTCAAAATCGTACATATAGTCGATTTAGCCATCCCATATTCATCACTAAATTTCGCAATGCTTCTTCCATTCTCACTGTTTCTTTATAATTTCTTCTTTAGTTTCAAGGGTTATTAGCTTTCTACCTCTTTGAACGATTCATTGTTACAATTGTATACTATTGTACAACAAAATAGTTATACAAATAACGCGAATTTCCACATTGCGAATTATCAACAATAAAAGTGGTGCACAATGAGACAAAGATGGCGCTCGACTTGTTGTGGGTCGCTGGGTACAACAATATTCATGCACGCGCAAAATAGTCCCGTATTCATCCAGGTTCATTGTAGGAGTTGCGTTCGTTATAGCATTCTCAATTTTATAGGTAAAACCGTTCGTTATAGGAATATTTGTAGGATCCGTTCGTTATAGCATACCCCACTGTAATTGAGAAAGGAGTTAGAATTAACACTGGGCATCCACTCTACAAACTGAATTAGTTGCCATACTCACAGCTATTAAATTCATTGAAACCACTGTTACTGACAGTCTCATCATCACTGACTCTCTATCCTCACTACTTGCCCTTGACACCCTCGACACAGGTTGTCACGCTTTTTCTCTGAAGCTAGACACAAATATGCGGCGTTGATCAGTGTCAGTCAAACTGTTGTGGATCTCCCTCTCACATAGGCCCAAAGAACATGACAGAGTTGATGTCCTCGCCAAACTAGGGTCTAACAAAGACACCGTTGAATACAATTTGGGTCTGTCAAAAAGAACCCTTAAAACTGTAATTAGGAAAGAATTTATTGATGAGTTTGACGCAAGTAGGCAAGTGCAAACAGGCACTAGTCGATCCATAGGTTACCATGATGAGATGTATCAAGTGAAACATGTATATGGAGCAAGTAACAAGATCACTAGATTACAAGATGTTGTAACAGCTAGACTAAGGTTAGGATATAAGTACCTCTGGCAGCATGTTATGGAGCAAATAACAAGATCACTAGATGTTGTAACAGCTAGACTAAGGTTAGGATATAAGTACCTCTGGCAGTATGTTCCTCAGGCAGATGTGAACAAGACTAAATGTAAAGTGTGTGGCCATACATATGGCCACACACCTTGAACACTATGTCCCTCGACTGTGTGAAGATAGAACCGTTTAGGGACAGGTCCAAGCACACTGTGTGTGAAATGGCACAACACTTCATCTCTAATGGCAAGATAGCCGACATATTAAGATTGTATCAACTTTTTTGCACTAAGTAACTATATCAGTTCTCATGTATAGAACCACACACACACAATGTGCTTGAATACCTCTCACGCAAATGTGAATAACAAAGTGTGAGGCCAGACATACTGCCTCACACTCCTGCGGCCAGACATACTGCCTCACACTCCTGCGGCCAGACATACTGCTCACTCCTGTGGCCAGACATACTGCCTCACACTCCTGTACTCACACAGTTGTGAATAAGTTACCCTTATGTAGAACTAAACAAATAATGTAATTAAAATACTGTGTAACATTCAGTGCCATAATATCCTGACAACGGGGTTAATTATTATGACCCTTTGTAAACTCTACTCTGTAATCCTTTTGACCTCCGGCCACAGGATGAGCATAGGGTGCACACAACTAGCTCGCTGTAAGTGGCAAAATCAAAATCAATCACCACACCACAACAGAGCACCATATAACACCACACAACAAAGCAGCACCATATAACACCACAACAGAGCAATCATATAACACCACACAACAGAGCAACTATACCCTCACAACAGAGCAACTATATAACACCACCATATAACACCACCATAACACCACAACAGAGCACCATATAACACCACAACAGAGCAACTATATAACACCACAACAGAGCACCATATAACACCACAACAGAGCACCATATAACACCACAACAGAGCACCATATAACACCACAACAGAGCACCATATAACACCACAACAGGCAACTATATAACACCACAACAGAGCAACTATATAACACCACAACAGATAACTACATACACCACAACAGAGCACCATATAACACCACCATATAACACCACAACAGAGCACCATATAACACCAACAGAGCACCATATACACCACAACAGAGCACCATATAACACCACCATATAACACCACAACAGAGCACCATATAACACCACAACAGAGCACCATATAACACCACAACAGAGCAATCATATAACACCACAACAGAGCACCATATAACACCACAACAGAGCACCATATAACACCACAACAGAGCACCATATAGACCACAACAGAGCACCATATAACACCACAACAGAGCACCATATAACACCACAACAGAGCACCATATAACACCATATAACACCACCATAACACCACAACAGAGCACCATATAACACCACAACAGAGCACCATATAACACCACAACAGAGCACCATATAACACCACAACAGAGCACCATATAACACCACAACAGAGCACCATATAACACCACACAACAGAGCACCATATAACACCCACAACAGAGCACCATATAACACCACTGAACAGAGCACCATATAACACCACAACAGGGCACCATATAACACCACAACAGAGCACCCCATATAACACCACAACAGAGCACCATATAACACCACAACAGAGCACCATATAACACCACAAACAGAGCACCATATAACACCACAACAGAGCACATATAACACCACCATATAACACCACAACAGAGCAACTATATAACACCACAACAGAGCACCATATAACACCACAACAGAGCACCATATAACACCACCATATAACACCACAACAGAGCACCATATAACACCACAACAGAGCACCATATAACACCACCATATAACACCACAACAGAGCACCATATAACACCACAACAGATAACCATAACACCACAACAGAGCACCATAACACCCACAACAGAGCACCATATATCACCACAACAGAGCACCATATAACACCACAACAGAGCACCATATAACACCACCATATAACACCACAACAGAGCACCATATAACACCACAACAGAGCACCATATAACACCACAACAGAGCAATTCATATAACACCACAACAGAGCACCATATAACACCACCATAACACCACAAATTAGAGCAACTATATATAACACCAACAACAGAGCACCATATAGCAACACCACAACAGAGCACCATATAACACCACAACAGAGCACCATATACACCACCATATAACACCACAACAGAGCACCATATAACACCACAACAGAGCAATCATATAACACCACAACAGAGCACCATATATAACACCAGCCAAATAGAGCACCATATAACACCACAACAGAGCACCATATAACACCACAACAGAGCACCATATAACACCACAACAGAGCACCGCCATATAACACCACAAATAGAGCACCATATAACACCACCATAACACCACAACAGAGCACCATATGTAACACCACAACAGATAACCATATAACACCACAACAGAGCACCATATAACACCACAACAGAGCACCATATAACACCACAACAGAGCACCATATAACACCACAACAGAGCACCATATAACACCACAACAGAGCACCATATAACACCACAAACAGAGCAACCATATAACACCACCATATATAACACCACAACAGAGCACCATATAACACCCACAACAGAGCACCATATAACACCACAACAGAGCACCATATAACACCACAACAGAGCACCATAACACCACAACAGAGCACCATATAACACCACCATATAACACCTCAACAGTAGCACCATATAACACCACAACAGAGCACCATATAAATAATTCACAACAGAGCACCATATAACACCGCAACAGAGCAACTATATAACACCACAACAGAGCACCATATAACAACAGAGCACCATAACACCACAACAGAGCAATCCATTAACACCACCCATAACACTTCACAACAGAGCACCATATAACACCACAACAGAGCAACTATATAACACCACAACAGAGCACCATATAACACCACAACAGAGCACCATATAACACCACCATATAACACCACAACAGAGCACCATATAACACCACAACAGAGCACCATATAACACCACAAATAGAGCACCAGGCACACCACAACAGAGCACCATAACACCACCATATAACACCACAACAGGAGCACCATATAACACCACCAACAGGAGTACCCTATATAACACCACAAACAGAGCACCATATAACACCACAACAGAGCAACTATATAATACCACAACAGAGCAACTATATAACACCACAACAGAGCACCATATAACACCACCATATAACACCACCATAACACCACAAAGGAGAGCACCATATAACACCACAACAGAGCACCATATAACACCACAACAGAGCACCATATAACACCACAACAGAGCACCATATAACACCACAACAGAGCACCATATAACACCACAAACAGAGCACCATATACCACCACAACAGAGCACCATATAACACCACAACAGAGCACCATATAACACCACAACAGAGCACCATATAACACCACAACAGAGCACCATATAACACCACAACAGAGCACCATATAACACCACAACAGAGCACCATAACACCACAACAGAGCACCATATAACACCACAACAGAGCACCATATAACACCAACCACATAACACCACAAACAGAGCAACCATAACACCACAACAGAGCACCATATAACACCAACAGAGCACCATATAACACCACAACAGAGCACCATATAACACCACCATATAACACCACAACAGAGCACCATATAACACCACAACAGAGCACCATATAACACCACAACAGAGCACCATATAACACCACAACAGAGCACCATATAACACCACAACAGAGCACCATATAACACCACAACAGAGCACCATATAACACCACAACAGAGCACCATATAACACCACAACAGAGCACCACAACAGAGCACCATATACACCCTCACAACAGAGCAACCATATAACACCACAACAGAGCACCATATAACACCACAACAGAGCACCATATAACACCACCATATAACACCACAACAGAGCACCATATAACACCACAACAGAGCACCATATAACACCACAACAGAGTTAACTATATAACACCACAACAGAGCACCATAACACCACCCATATAACACCACAACAGAGCGCTAACCATATAACACCACAACAGAGCACCATATAACACCACAACAGAGCACCATATAACACCACAACATACCATATAACACCACAACAGAGCACCATATAACACCACAACAGAGCACCATATAACACCACAACAGAGCACCATAACACCACAACAGAGCACCATATCCCTCACAACAGAGCACCATATAACACCACAACAGAGCAACTATATAACCACAACAGAGCACCATATATAACACCACCATATAACACCACCCATAACACCACAACAGAGCACCATATAACACCACACAACAGAGCACCATATAACACCACAACAGAGCACCATATAACACCACAACAGAGCAATCATATAACACCACAACAGAGCACCATATAACACCACAACAGAGCACCATATAACACCACCATACACCACAACAGAACACCAACAGAGCACCATATAACACCAACAGAGCACCATATAACACCACAACAGAGCACCATGGCACCATATAACACCACCATATAACACCACAACAGAACACCATATAACACCACAACAGATAACTATATAACACCACAACAGAGCACCATATAACACCACAACAGAGCACCATATAACACCACAACAGAGCACCATATAACACCACAACAGAGCACCATATAACACCACAAACAGAGCAACTATATAACACCACAACAGAGCACCATATAACACCACAACAGAGCACCATATAACACCACAACAGAGCACCATATAACACCACAACAGAGCACCATATAACACCACAACAGAGCACCATATAACACCACAACAGAGCACCATATAACACCACAACAGAGCACCATATAACACCACAACAGAGCACCATATAACACCACAACAGAGCACCATAACACCACAACAGAGCACCATATAACAATCACAACAGAGCACCATATAACACCACCATATAACACCACCATAACACCACAACAGAGCACCATATAACACCAATGCAACAGAGCACCATATAACACCACACAACAGAGCACCATATAACACCACAACAGAGCACCATATAACACCACAACAGAGCACCATATAACACCACAACAGAGCACCATATAACAATCACCATAACACCACAACAGGAACACCACAACAGAGCACCATATAACACCACAACAGCGAGCACCATATAACACCACAACAGAGCAAGCACCATATAACACCACCATATAACACCAACCATATAACACCACAACAGAACACCATATAACACCACAACAGAGCACCATATAACACCACAACAGAGCAACTCATAACAATCACCACAACAGAGATAACCATATAACACCACAACAGAGCACCATATAACACCACAACAGAGCACCATATAACACCACCATATACCACCATATAACACCACAACAGAACACCATATAACACCACCATAACACCACCATATAAACACCACAACAGAACACCATATAACACCACAACAGAGCACCATATACCCACAACAGAGCACCATAACACCACAACAGAGCACCATATAACACCACAACAGAGCACCATATAACACCACCATATAACACCACCATAACACCACACAACAACAGAACACCATATAACACCACAACAGAACACCATATAACACCACAACAGAGCACCATATAACACCACAACAGAGTAACCATATAACACCACAACAGAGCACCATATAACACCACCATATAACACCACAACAGAGCAAGCACCATATAACACCCTCACCATATAACACCACCATAACAACACAACAGAGCACCATATAACACCACCATATAACACCACAACAGAGCACCATATAACACCACAACAGAGCACCATATAACACCACAACAGAGCACCATATAACACCACAACAGAGCACCATATAACACCACCATATAACACCACCATATAACACTGTACAACAGAGCACCATATAACACCACAACAGAGCACCATGTAACAACACCACAACAGAGCACCCAGCACCACGATATAACACCACCATATAACAATTCGGCCAACAGAGCACCATATAACACCACAACAGAGCACCATATAACACCACAACAGAGCACCATATAACACCACAACAGAGCACCATATAACACCCTCACAACAGAGCACCATATACCACAAACAGAGCACCATATAAACACCTGGGCCAACAGAGCACCATATAACACCACAAATAGAGCACTATATAACACTACAACAGAGCACCATATAAATACTCACAACAGAGCACCATATAACACCACAACACAACACTGAGAGCACCATATAACACCACAACAGAGCACTATATATAACACTACAACAGAGCACCACAACACCACAAATAGAGCACCATATAACACTCACAACAGAGCACACCATATAACACCACAACAGAGCACCATATATAAACACCACCATATAACACCACAACAGAGCACCATATAACACCACAACAGAGCACCATATAACACCACAACAGAGCACCATATAACACCACAACAGAGCACCATATAACACCACCCATATAACACCACCATAACACCACAACAGAGCAACTATATAACACCACACAACAGAGCACCATATAACACCACAACAGAGCACCATATAACACCACAACAGAGCACCATATAACACCACAACAGAGCACCATATAACACCACAACAGAGCAATCCATAACACCACACAACAGAGCACCATATAACACCACAACAGAGCACCATATAACACCACAACAGAAACCATATAACACCACAACAGAGCACCATATAACACCACAACAGAGCACTATATAAACACCACAACAGAGCACCATATAACACCACAACAGAGCACCATATAACACCACAACAGAGCACCATATAACACCACCATAACACCACAACAGAACACCATATAACACCACAACAGACCATATAACACCACAACAGCACCATATAACACCACAACAGAGCACCATATAACACCACAACAGAGCACCATATAACACCACGATAACACCACAACAGAGCACCATATAACACCACCATATAACACCACCATAACACCACAACAGAGCACCATATAACACCACCATATAACACCACAACAGAGCACCATATAACACCACAATGAGCACCATATAACACCACACAACAAGAGCACCATATAACACCACAACAGAGCACCATATAACACCTCACAACAGAGCACCATATAACACCACCATATAACACCACCATAACACCACAACAGAGCAACCATATAACACCACAACAGAGCACCGAGAACACCACAACAGAGCACCATATAACACCACAACAGAGCACCATATAACACCACAACAGAGCACCATATAACACCACAACAGAGCACCATATAACACCACAACAGAGCACCATATAACACCACAACAGAGCACCATATAACACCACCATATAACACCACAACAGAGCACCATATACACCACAACAGAGCACCATATAACACCACAACAGAGCACCATAACACCACAACAGAGCACCCGCTATAAATACCACAACAGAGCACCATATAACACCACAACAGAGCAACTATAACACCACACAACAGAGCACCCTATATAACACCACAACAGAGCACCATATAACACCACAACAGAGCACCATATAACACCACCATATAACACCCCAGCAGAGCAATCATATAACACCACAACAGAGCACCATATAACACCACAAACAGACACCATATAACACCACAACAGAGCACCATATAACACCACAACAGAGCACCATATAACACCACAACAGAGCACCATATAACACCACAACAGAGCACCATATAACACCACAACAGAGCACCATATAACACCAGCCACAACAGAGCACCATATACCACCACAACAGAGCACCATAACACCCACAACAGAGCACCATATAACACCACAAACAGAGCACCACATATAAACACCACAACAGAGCACCATATAACACCACAACAGAGCACCATATATAACACCACCATATAACACCACAACAGAGCACCATATAACACCACACAACAGAGCACCATATAACACCACAACAGAGTTAACCATATAACACCACAACAGAGCACCATATAACACCACCATATAACACCACAACAGAGCACCATATAACACCACCATATACACCACCATAACACCACAACAGAGCACCATATAACACCACAACAGGAGCACCCCATATAACACCACCATATAACACCACCATAACACCACAACAGAGCACCATATAACACCACAACAGAGCAATCTATATAAATAATTCACACAACAGAGCACCATATATAACACCACAACAGAGCACCATATAACACCACAACAGAGCACCATATAACACCACAACAGAGCAACTCATATAACACCACAACAGAGACCATATAACACCACAACAGAGCACCATATAACACCACAACAGAGCACCATATAACACCACAATAGGAGCACCATATAACACCACAACAGAGCACCATATAACACCACAACAGAGCACCATATAACACCACCATATAACACCACAATAACACCACATTAGGTTCAATAACAATCAGTAGTAATCAGTAATTCTTTTAATCTATGTATTACATTATTTCATAAATGTCAGAGTCCACATCATAATGGGACTCAAGTGAAATATACAACCTTGTTATACCTTTGAGTACGGTGACTTAAATCTTTGAGTACGGTGACTTAAGTCTTGAGTACGGTGACTTAAGTCTTGAGTACGGTGACTAAATCCCTTGAATATGATTTCTTAGGACCTTTTTTGTATCGTACTCATTGGGTTAAGTCATTGTACTCAGGGGGTTATGTCATAGTAATCAAGAGGTCAAGTCATTGTACTCAAGGGGTTATGTCATAGTAATCAAGAGGTCAAGTCATTGTACTCAAGGGGTTATATCATAGTAATCAAGGGGTTAAGTCATTGTACTCAAGGGGTTATGTCATAGTAATCAAGGGGTTAAGTCATTGTACTCAAGGGGTTATGTCATAGTAATCAAGAGGTTAAGTCATTGTACTCAAGGGGTTATGTCATAGTAATCAAGGGGTTAAGTCATTGTACTCAAGGGGTTATGTCATAGTAATCAAGAGGTCAAGTCATTGTACTCAAGGGGTTATGTCATAGTAATCAAGGGGTTAAGTCATTGTACTCAAGGGGTTATGTCATAGTAATCAAGAGGTCAAGTCATTGTACTCAAGGGGTTATGTCATAGTAATCAAGAGGTCAAGTCATTGTACTCAAGGGGTTATGTCATAGTAATCAAGAGGTCAAGTCATTGTACTCAAGGGTTTAATCCTTTGGCTTACTAAATATATAGAAACACTTTACAAGCATTGCTATATTGATATCCTCACGCTACAATGATGACTGCCACACCAGATTCATCATCAGAAATTGAAACAAAAACTACACATGTCTTTTTGTGTCTAAATATGGACAAATATATATATATTTTTTTTGTATTATTTATTTACACTAAATTCTACAGTAGACTAATGTACAATAAATTCGTGTTTAGACGGATGAACTGTACTGACACTGAGCTCGGAAAAAGGAACACAAGTAACTCTAATCTTTGGTGTTCGTAAATCTTGTGTGTGTGTGCGAGTGTGTGTTCGTGTTCGTATGTCGAGTCAGGAATGTGTGGAGGAACTTGGTATTGTTGTGGGGTGGTTTACGTTAGGTTACGTTGGGTTTGGTTGGGTTTGGTTGGGTTTGGTTGGGTTGGTTGGGTTTGGTTGGGTTTGGTTGGGTTTGGTTGGGTTACGTTGGGTTTGGTTGGGTTTGGTTGGGTTTGGTTTCAATTATAATGATATGTTTCCAGTTCTCAGATGCATAAACCAGACCCAATGCTACCCAATCGCCACACACACACACTACCTACCTCGACAAACAGACACCGTATAAACACAACAACTAACAAATAACTACAGTACTGCATTACACTATTGGGAAGAAAATATGCTACCAGTACAAATCAGCATCCATAATTCTGCACTTTAATTAGCTATAAAAAAAATCAAATCAAGATCTATATTACAGTACTTTTATACACAAAATTTAATGTTTTTTCCACAGTTTTTAATTCCTCTTTTGAGTTTTAAATTGGATAGAATTAAAATAAACCCGAATTTCGTAATATTTTCTAAAAGGTGAAATTTGTGTTAATAATTAGATTTTTTAGGGGAAAGGAAATTGTTTTGTGGTCATATGAATAAATTGATATTTCAAGAATGTTATTTTAGTTAAGAAGAATATTATGGTGAAAAGGGTATCTGTTCTATTATGTGTGTGTGTATGTGTGTGTGTGTATGTGTATCTGTATGTAAGTATATATGTGTGTGAATCTATGTATGTATGTACGTATTAACACACAAAACAGACAAGAAATAATCCAAATTAAAACACCGAAAATACAACAAAAGTGAAATATATAAACACAGACTGGACTAGGCAGTGAGGGATACAGTCGACAAACAATTGAGGTATAGTGGAAACAAGATCTATAAAGGAAACTCAAAATTGCATCAAAACTCGATACAATAAGGGTAATATATATTATAGTTAAATGCCCATGATAGAAGAACAATTGATTATGCTTTGTTGCATATACAGTACTAATTGGTTGTTATGTAGAAATGCCTTAATAAAACAGTACTAATTTTACGTAGAAATGCCTTAATAAAACAGTACTAATTTTAGAAATGCCTTAATAAAACAGTACTAATTGGTTTAAAATGCCTTAATAAAACGACAAATAATGGAAATACAATGGCTGACACAGTATACTAACACAAACGACCATACAATCGTTATCCTCTGTAATACAATATATCAATCTATTTTCCCAATCATTGTTTGTAAAATCATCAAACAACCATAATATTTTCCAAAATAACCCCAAATAGTTGAGTTCGGTTCCAAAAAACTGTCGTGGCGATCAGCAGGAGGAACTCTTGTAATCTGGGTGTCCGACGCATTGCAGGAGTCGAGGTCACGTCCCCAGCTGTTCATGCTTCAACTCTGGCCTGTAGATAGATAGATAGATAGATAGATAGATAGATAAATACAGTGACCCTCGGTTAATGAACTCAATCCGTTCAGAAGGTCGTTCGTTAACCAAACCATGTTTCAATGGGTTTTTGGTAGTGGTTCCAGCTCACGAAATTGCCTAAATTCAACAAAAATGGTAGAAAAGTTCACTTACTTTGAGGTGTGTATGTAGAAGCTCCTGGATGATGATGATGATGATGGGAGATTAGAATGGGGGTGGAGGAGAAGGAAGAAGAAGAAGGCATTGGGGTGAAAGAAGTCACCCATGGCGCCATTTCACCCATAAAATTTTAGTTCTCTTGGTGTAATTCAAGATTATTTTCTTTTAAATCAACACTGCACTGCATTATATATTGTCAATATGTAAAAATATATTTCAAATGACCAATAATTTGCAAACACAGAAAAAAAGCATTTAGTTGAAGAGAGTCTGAAGCAAGATGTTACCTCCAGTGAAAACAGAGACTAACTCTGTTTGCTGTGTTAAGAGGCTGGATGCAGCATTAAACTAGTTTCTTTACCTTCAATTATGTTCAATAATTGTTAAAATGACTAAAATTGAATATTAAACTTGTAAAATTATTGAATAGTATAAACTTCTTGATATTTACTAAAATAGTAGAAAATTTAAGCCCTAGAACGATTAATGTATTGGCGGACTGATACTAAAGCTGGTTGCCTGGTCAGTTAGCGAAAACATGTTGGTCGGTTAAGTAAGAAATTCGTTAAGCGAATTTTTGTTCGTTAACCGAATTGAAGATCCTTATGGAAGGCAGTTCGTTAACCGAAATTTCGTTAACCGAGGCGTTTGTTAAACGAGGGGTCACTGTAGATGTATCTCGCTAAACATGTATAGTGGGTCGTCAGTATTCATATGGATTCTGTTCTGAAAAGTTGACATGTATAAATCTCTGTCTCAAGTTGGGTTAGGTTCCTAATTGGTCAAGTTGGGTTGAATTTGTTACTTAATTTAAAATATCCCATAGAAACAACTATTAATAATATAAATAGGAACAATAAATAAAACATAGTGTTATCTTATTTTTAAAACGTTTAATTTAATATCGTTTCATTTAATAAGTTTTTAAGGGTTTACTAAATAAATATTAAATCAAGAGAGTCAAGTAGCCATTGATAAATTAGTTTCCAGCCCTCACCTGATGGCATATAGCTGGGCCATGTTGTTACCCAGCTGATGAAAAAGTTGGTGCTCGAACTGTAGATGATGATGATGATAATGATGATGAAAATGATGATGATAATGATGTTAATTCAATACAAACTGCCATACATGTTTACAATTGGATAAGCATTCTAG
>NW_024730280.1:0-16461 GCF_018991925.1 Homarus americanus
TCTGAAGAAGACCCAGATAAATGTCTTACCTCAAGTTGATGATAATGTGATTGATACATCCTTACAGACTGTTCAGAAGTAAAATGTCCCAAATGACTATTGTATGAAACTACGTTCTGCGAGTAGAAGTTAACTCGTACTTTCGCGTCAGATGGAAAACGTCGACGGCCAACTACAATCAGCATTGGACATTCTTCATGGTCTCAGCACAGCTTCGATGAATTCGACAATAGTTTCATGAACGTCGTCGTTCAAGCTGTATCTCAACAGAATCGTGTTATTTCTCAAACCTTTCACGCGATTACTGCTCTAGAATCAAAGGTTAATGCAATCATAATGGAGTCTAACCAAGTTTCGAGGATTGTTACTAGGTTACAGAAAGCAATCCCGACGTTAGAATGGCTCCTTTACTTCACAGAATATTTGCATGCTGCTGAAATTTCAGTTCATAAAATTGTAACCTCTAAAAATGAACTAATAGACAGCATTGTAGATGCTGGGATAGGACGTGTGGACGCGAAGCTTGTGCCTGTGTAGACGCTTCTTGAAGCTTTAAAAATAGCCAAGTTGCAGTATCATTTAACTCCGATTTTCAATGACAATGAGGTTCAATATCATTACCCACTGTTGGAGTCAACCCTCACGCAATATGCAATTCTGATCCACATTCCTATGCGAGGGCAACATGAGTTTAATGCATGGCATTTAGAACCCTTCCCCTGGTTTGTGAACAACACACTGTATACCCTAGATAGGCCTAAAGAATTTTTCTTAGTAGATGAAGAATATTCATTGTTGTCAATAGAGGATTCTGAGGTACTGTCACGGTGTAAGTCGTCTTATCTACACCTACACGTATGTCCAGCCTACATGTTTGCATTTATTCCTGCTGCAGAGGGAATATGTGAATTGGCAGTCATACAACTAAATGTACGCACAGCGTTAGCGCAATGCAGTTATAGGCCAGTTAGTCTAAAGACTGTGTTCCACGCTCACCTTCACAATGTGCAGTTTTTGTTCTTTCCAAATCTCACTACTGTAATTTTAAAATGCCAAAATGGTGTTAAGCAGCTAGTTGTGAAAGGGCATTACAAGGCTCCTGATTACTGTGAAATCACTTGTAGTACATTACGGACCTTGCCTACTCATCAGCATTTTGCGTTAAATCGAAAACTCAAGTCTGCTTTAATTCCACTTCCTATAATGAATTTCACTATCAAGGATATTCAAATAGTATCAGAGAAATTAAAAGTGTTAGCTCTCTTGAAAGAGACACATTTTGCTGATTTGAATAATAACTTGCCATTTTACCTGTCACGGGAATTTGCACTACCAAGTCTTACGATTCCCTCTATTCTGTTAATTCTGGCAATAATGTTCCTGTTCTGTTATTACCGGGCAGTATCATCCAAATTCAACATTGTTCATAACATACTAACCCGTACGACACAAAAGTCTAGGTCCCCTGTAGTAGAGAATACCCCTACAGTAATTTCCCCAGCTTAGTGTCTACATATCTGTTTATAACATGGTTAGGGTTGTCTAGGATGTACTGTACTCTGTGAGTTATTTAGGCCTCACGGAGCTCGGCTGGTAGGTGACCGAGCGATGTAATAGGCCCCTTTCTCATCAACAGAACGTATTATATAAATGGGTCAATACATCTGATATTTTATTCAGATTCACCACCCTGTAACTTTCCACTGTCTATGAGTAAGACATGAGATTGACACGTGAGCGGGCAACTTACCCAAGAGGGCGAGACCCATAGCTCAGCATTTCTGTAAGCACGCACTACGATGCCCCTAAGCTTCAGTAGCTCACCACAACTCATATCGTAAGGACGTGACCTAACGTTTATCATACATAAACGCCGTCCCTTTCTCATTCACACCTAGACAGTGAGCCTTACGGTTGATATACACTCAGGAATTATATATACAACCTTTTATAATAAAACAAAGGAACTACCGTTTGGGTTTCGTTACTTAAAACCCAAATATAAATATGTGTGAACGGACTGGTTAATTGGACAAGCAGCCGATTCATATAAAAGCCCCCTCATCGAGCATAACAAAGTCCCCTGATCAAGTATAACAAAGGCCCCTCATCGAGTATAACAAAGTCCGGCCAGATCAGAGAGCACAAAGTCCCCTGGATCGAGTAGTACCGAAAGTCCCCTGATCGAGGCGACAAAGGCCCCTGATCGAGCTTTCTAACAAAGGCCACTGATCGAGTATAACAAAGTCCCTGGTCGAGTGGTAACAAAGGCCCTCACCGAGTTTAACAAAGGCCCCTAGCTGAAAGCATAACAAAGTCCCCTGGCTCTATATAACAAATTCACCTGGTCGAGTATACCAAAGTCCACTGATCGAGTATAACAAAGTCCCTGATCGAGTATCACAAAGGCCCCTGATCGAGTTTAACAAAGGCCCGTGATCGAGTATAACAACGTCCCTGATTGAGTATAACAAAGTCCGCTGATCGAGTATAACAAAGTCCCCTGATCGAGTATAACATAGTCCCATTATCGAGTATAACAAAAAACTCTGATCGAGTATAACAAAGTCCCCTGATCGAGTATAACAAAGTCCCCTGATCGAGTATAACAAAGGCCCCTCACTTAGTATAACAAAGTCCCCTAATGGAGTTTAACAAAGGCCCCTGATCGAGTATAAAAAAGTCCCCTTGTCGAGTATATCAAGCTCCCCTGATCGAGTATAACAAAGTCCCCTGAACGAATATAACAAAGTCCCCTGGTCGAGTATAACAAAGGCCCCTCATCGAGTTTAACAAAGTTCCCTGTTCAATTATAACAAAGTCCCCTGAACGATTATAACAAAATCCCCTGGCCGAGTATAACAAAGGCCCCTCATCGAGTATAACAAAGTCCCCTGATTGAGTACAACAAAGTCCCCTGGTCGAGTATAACAAACTCCCCTGGTCGAGTATAACAAAGTCCCCTTATCGAGTATAACAAAGTCCCCTGATCGAGTATAACAAAGTCCCCTGAACGATTATAACAAAGTCCCCTGGTCGAGTATAACAAAGGCCCCTCATCGAGTATAACAAAGACCCCTGATCAAGTATAACAAAGTCCCCTCAACGAGTATAACAAAGTCCCCTGATTGAGTATAACAAAGGTTCCTAATCGAGTATAACAAAGCCCCCTGATCGAGTGCAACAAAGTAACCATATCGAGTTTAACAAAGGCCCCTGATCGAGTATAACAAAGGCCCCTGATCGAGTATAACAAAGTCCCCTAATCGAGTAGAGCAAAGTCCCCTCATCGAGTGTAACAAAGTCCCATGATCGAGTATAACAAAGTCCCCTCATCGAATATAACAAAGTCCCCTGATCGAGTATAACAAAGTCCCCTGATCAAGTATAACAAAGTCCCCGGATTGAGTATAAGAAAGGCCCCTGATCGAGTTTAACAAAAGCCCCTGATCGAGTATAACAAAGTCCCCTGGTGGAGTATAACAAAGGCCCCTGATCGAATATAACAAAGGCGCCTGAACGAGTATAACAAAGGCCCTTGATCGAGTATAACAAAGTTCCCTGATCGAGTATAACAAAGCCCCTGGAACGAATATAATAAACTCCCCCTGATCGAGAATAACAAAGTCCACTTTGATCGAGTATAACAGCTCCCCATCTAAGTATAACAGTGTTCTGATCGAGTATAACAGCGTCTCCCTGATCGGGTATAACAAAGTTCCCTGATCGAGTATAACAAAGGCCCCTGATCGAGTATAACAAAGGCCCATGATCGAGTATAACAAAGTCCTCTAATCGAGTAGAGCAAAGCCCCCTCATCGAGTATAACAAAGGCCCTCATCGAGTGTAACAAAGTCCCATGATCGAGTATAACAAAGTCCCCTCATCGAATTTAACAAAGTCCCCTGATTGAGTATAACAAAGTCCCCTGATCAAGTATAACAAAGTCCCCTGATTGAGTATAAGAAAGGCCCCTGATCGAGTTTAACAAAAGCCCCTGATCGAGTATAACAAAGTCCCCTGGTGGAGTATAACAAAGGCCCCTGATCGAATATAACAAAGGCGCCTGAACGAGTATAACAAAGGCCCTTGATCGAGTATAACAAAGTTCCCTGATCGAGTATAACAAAGCCCCTGGAACGAATATAATAAACTCCCCCTGATCGAGAATAACAAAGTCCCCTGATCGAGTATAACAAAGTCTCCTCATCGAGTTTAACAAAGTCCTCTAATCGAGAATAACAAAGGCCCCTGATCGAGTATAACAAGGGCCCCTGATCGAGTATAACATAGTCTCCTCATCGAGTTTAACAAAGTCCTCTAATCGAGAATAACAAAGGCCTTTGATCGAGTATAACAAAGTCCTCTAATCGAGTATAACAAAGGCCACTCATCGAGTATAACAAAGTCCCATGATCCAGTATAACAAAGTCCCCATTTCGAATATAACAAAGTCCCCTGATCGAGTACAACAAAGTCCCCTCATCGAGTATAACAAAGGCACCTGATCGAGTATGACAAAGTCCCCTGATCGAGTATAACAGAGTCCCCTGGTCGAGAATAACAGACTGCCCTAATCGAGTGTAACACAGTCCCCTGATCGAGTATAACAAAGTCCCCTGATCGAGTATAACAAAGGCCTCTGATCGAGTTTAACAAAGGCCCCTCATCGAGTATAACAAAGTCCCCTGATAGAGTATAACAAAGTCTCCTGATCGAGTATAACAAATTAGCCTGATCGAGTATAACAAAGCCCCCTCATCGAATATAACAAAGTCCCATGATCGAGTATAACAAAATCCCGTGAACGAGTATAAGAAAGTCCCCTGATCGAGTATAAAAAAGTCCCCTGATCGAGTATAACAAAGTTCCCTGATCGAGTATAACAAAGGCCCCTGACTGAGCTTAACAAAGGCCCTCATCGAGTATAACAAAGTCCCCTGATCGAGTATAACAAAGTCTCCGATCGAGTATAACACCACCGGATCGAGTATAACAAAGCCCCCTCGTCGAATATATAACAAAGTCCCCGACCGAGTATAACAAAACCGGAATTATATAAGAAAGTCCCTGATCGAGAGTAAAAAAGTCCCTTATCGAGTATAAATAAATTTCCCTGATTGAGTATAACAAATTCACGATCGAGTATAACAAAGTCCCTGATCGAGTATAACAAAGTCCCCTGATCGAGTAGAACAAAGTCCCCTCATCGAGTATAACAAAGGCCCCTCATCGAGTGTAACAAAGTCCCATGATCGAGTATAACAAAGTCCTCTCATCGAATATAACAAAGTCACCCTGATCGTGTATAACAAAGTCCCCTGATCGAGTAGAACAAAGTCCCCTCATCGAGTATAACAAAGGCCCCTCATCGAGTATAACAAAGTCCCATGATCGAGTATAACAAAATCCCCTGATCGAGTATAACACAGGCCTCTGATCGAGGTTAAAAAAGTCCCCTGATCGAGTATAACAAAGTCCCCTCACCGAGTATACCAAAGTCCCCTGATCGAGTATAACAAAGTCCCCTGATCGAGTATAACAAACTCTCCTGGTCGAGGAAAACAAAGTCCCCTGATCGAGTATAACAAAGGCCCCTGATCGAGTATAACAAAGGCCCCTGATGGAGTATAAGAAAGTCCCATGATCGAGTATAACAAAGTCCCCTCGTCGAATATAACCAAAGTCCCCTGATCGAGTATAACAAAGTCACCTGATCGAGTATAACAAAGTCCCCTCATCGAATATAACAAAGTCCCCTGATCGAGTATAACAAAGTCCCCTGATCGAGTAGAACAAAGTCCCCTCATCGAGTATAACAAAGGCCCCTCATCGAGTGTAACAAAGTCCCATGATCGAGTATACCAAAGTCCCCTCATCGAATATAACAAAGGCCCCTCATCGAGTATAACAAAGTTCCCTGATCGAGTAAAACAAAGACCCCTGATCGTGTATATCAAAGGCCCCTGATTGAGTATAACAAAGGCCCCTGATCGAGTTTAACAAAAGCCCATGATCGAGTATAACAAAGTCCCCTGGTCGAGTATAACAAAGGACCCTGATCGAATATAACAAAGGCGCCTGAACGAGTATAACAAAGGCCCCTGATCGAGTATAACAAAGTTCCCTGATCGAGTATAACAAATCCCCTGGATCGAATATAACACAGTCCCCTTGATCGAGAATAACAAAGTCCCCTGATCGAGTATAACAAAGCCCCCTGACAAGTATAACAAAGGCCCCTGATCGAGTATAACAAGGAGCCCACGGTCGAGTATAACAAAGGCCTGATCGAGTATAACAAAAGGCCCTAATCGAGTATAACAAAGTCCATTGATCGAGGTATAACAATGTCCCCTCATCGAATATAACAAAGTCCCCTGATCGAGTATAACAAAGTCCCCTGATCGAGTATAACAAAGTCCCCTCATCGAGTGTAACAAAGTCCCCTGATCGAGTATAACAAAGTCACATGATCGAGTATAACAAAGGCCCCTCATCGAGTGTAACAAAG
Organism: Homarus americanus; assembly: GCF_018991925.1. Classification (NCBI taxonomy): domain Eukaryota; kingdom Metazoa; phylum Arthropoda; class Malacostraca; order Decapoda; family Nephropidae; genus Homarus; species Homarus americanus. The sequence continues at coordinate 6,515 of NW_024730280.1, forward strand.
TCCCATGATCGAGTATAACAAAGTCCCCTCATCGAATATAACAAAGTCCCCTGATCGAATATAACAAAGTTCCCTGATCGAGTATAACAAAGGCCCCTGATCGAGTATAACAAAGGCCCATGATCGAGTATAACAAAGTCCTCTAATCGAGTAGAGCAAAGCCCCCTCATCGAGTATAAGAAAGGCCCTCATCGAGTGTAACAAAGTCCCATGATCGAGTATAACAAAGTCCCCTCATCGAATTTAACAAAGTCCCCTGATTGAGTATAACAAAGTCCCCTGATCAAGTATAACAAAGTCCCCTGATTGAGTATAAGAAAGGCCCCTGATCGAGTTTAACAAAAGCCCCTGATCGAGTATAACAAAGTCCCCTGGTGGAGAATAACAAAGGCCCCTGATCGAATATAACAATGGCGCCTGAACGAGTATAACAAAGGCCCTTGATCGAGTATAACAAAGTTCCCTGATCGAGTATAACAAAGCCCCTGGATCGAATATAATAAACTCCCCCTGATCGAGAATAACAAAGTCCCCTGATCGAGTATAACAAAGTCTCCTCATCGAGTTTAACAAAGGCCTCTAATCGAGAATAAGAAAGGCCCCTGATCGAGTATAACAAAGGCCCCTGATCGAGTATAACAAGGGCCCCTGATCGAGTATAACAAAGTCTCCTCATCGAGTTTAACAAAGTCCTCTAATCGAGAATAACAAAGGCCTTTGATCGAGTTTAACAAAGTCCTCTAATCGAGTATAACAAAAGCCACTCATCGAGTATAACAAAGTCCCATGATCCAGTATAACAAAGTCCCCATTTCGAATATAACAAAGTCCCCTGATCGAGTACAACAAAGTCCCCTCATCGAGTATAACAAAGGCACCTGATTGAGTATGACAAAGTCCCCTGATCGAGTATAACAGAGTCCCCTGATCGAGTATAACAAAGGCCTCTGATCGAGTTTAACAAAGGCCCCTCATCGAGTTTAACAAAGGCCCCTCATCGAGTATAACAAAGTCCCCTGATCGAGTATAACAAAGTCCCCTGATCGAGTATAACAAAGTCCCCTGATCGAGTATAACAAAGGCCTCTGATAGAGTTTAACAAAGGCCCCTCATCGAGTATAACAAAGTCCCCTGACCGAGTATAACAAAGTCCCCTGATCGAGTATAACAAATTCGCCTGATCGAGTATAACAAAGCCCCCTCATCGAATATAACAAAGTCCCCTGATCGAGTATAACAAAATCCCGTGAACGAGTATAAGAAAGTCCATTGATCGAGTATAAAAAAGTCCCCTGATCGAGTATAACAAAGTTCCCTGATCGAGTATAACAAAGGCCCCTGATCGAGTATAACAAAGGCCCCTGATCGAGTATAACAAATTCCCATGATCGAGTATAACAAAGTCCCTCTTCCGAATATAACAAAAGTCCTATCGCGAAAATTAATAAAGTCCCTCATCGAGTATAACAAGTCCCCTGATCAGGTAAAGACAAAATTCCCTCATCGAAAGTATAACAAAAGGCCCCTCATCGAGGTGTAACAAAAAGAGTCCCATGATCGAGTATAACAAAGTCCCATCGAATATAACAAAGTCACCCTAATCGTGTATAACAAAGTCCCCTGATCGAGTAGAACAAAGTCCCCTCATCGAGTATAACAAATGCCCCTCATCGAGTATAACAAAGTCCCCTGATCGAGTATAACAAAGTTCCCTGATCGAGTATAATAAAGCCCCTGGATCGAATATAACAAAGTCCCCCTGATCGAGAATAACAAAGTCCCCTGATCGAGTATAACAAAGCCCCCTGATCAAGTATAACAAAGGCCCCTGATCGAGTATAACAAAGGCCCCTGGTCGAGTATAACAAAGGCCCCTGATCGAGTATAACAAAGGCCCCTGATCGAGTATAACAAAGTCCGATGATCGAGTATAACAATGTCCCCTCATCGAATATAACAAAGTCCCCTTAACAAAGTCCCCTAATCGAGTAGAGCAAAGTCCCCTCATCGAGTGTAACAAAGTCCCCTGATCGAGTATAACAAAGTCCCATGATCGAGTATAACAAAGGCCCCTCATCGAGTGCAACAAAGTCCCATGATCGAGGATAACAAAGTCCCCTCATCGAATATAACAAAGTCCCCTCATCGAATATAACAAAGTTCCCTGATCGAGTATAACAAAGGCCCCTGATCGAGTATAACAAAGGCCCCTGATCGAGTATAACAAAGTCCCCTAATCGAGTAGAGCAAAGCCCCCTCATCGAGTATAACAAAGGCCCCTCATCGAGTGTAACAAAGTCCCATGATCGAGTATAACAAAGTCCCCTCATCGAATATAACAAAGTCCCCTGATTGAGTATAACAAAGTCCCCTGATCAAGTATAACAAAGTCCCCTGATTGAGTATAAGAAAGGCCCCTGATCGAGTTTAACAAAAGCCCCTGATCGAGTATAACAAAGTCCCCTGGTGGAGAATAACAAAGGCCACCTGATCGAATATAACAATGGCGCCTGAACGAGTATAAAAAAGGCCCTTGATCGAGTATAACAAAGTTCCCTGATCGAGTATAACAAAGCCCCTGGATCGAATATAATAAACTCCCCCTGATCGAGAATAACAAAGTCCCCTGATCGAGTATAACAAGGGCCCCTGATCGAGTATAACAAAGTCTCCTCATCGAGTTTAACAAAGTCCTCTAATCGAGAATAACAAAGGCCTTTGATCGAGTTTAACAAAGTCCTCTAATCGAGTATAACAAAGGCCACTCATCGAGTATAACAAAGTCCCATGATCCAGTATAACAAAGTCCCCATTTCGAATATAACAAAGTCCCCTGATCGAGTACAACAAAGTCCCCTCATCGAGTATAACAAAGGCACCTGATCGAGTATGACAAAGTCCCCTGATCGAGTATAACAGAGTCCCCTGATCGAGTATAACAAAGGCCTCTGATCGAGTTTAACAAAGGCCCCTCATCGAGTATAACAAAGGCCCCTCATCGAGTATAACAAAGTCCCCTGATCGAGTATAACAAAGTCCCTTGATCGAGTATAACAAAGTCCCCTGGTCGAGTATATTAAAGTCTCCTGATCGAGTATAACAAATTCGCCTGATCGAGTATAACAAAGCCCCCTCATCGAATATAACAAAGTCCCCTGATCGAGTATAACAAAATCCCGTGAACGAGTATAAGAAAGTCCCCTGATCGAGTATAAAAAAGTCCCCTGATCGAGTATAACAAAGTTCCCTGATCGAGTATAACAAAGGCCCCTGATCGAGTGCAACAAAGGCCCCTGATCGAGTATAACAAATTCCCCTGATCGAGTAGAACAAAGTCCCCTCATCGAATATAACAAAGTCACCCTAATCGTGTATAACAAAGTCCCCTGATCGAGTAGAACAAAGTCCCCTCATCGAGTATAACAAAGGCCCCTCATCGAGTGTAACAAAGTCCCATGATCGAGTATAACAAAGTCCCCTCATCGAATATAACAAAGTCACCCTAATCGTGTATAACAAAGTCCCCTGATCGAGTAGAACAAAGTCCCCTCATCGAGTATAAATAAAGGCCCCCATCGAGTATAACAGTCCCATGATCGAGTATATCAAAGTCCTCAATGAATATAACAAAGTCCCCTGATCGAGTATAACAAAGTCCCATGATCGAGTATAAATAAAGTGCCCTGATTGAGTATAAGAAAGGCACCCTGGATCGAGTTTGCACGTGCCGCTGGATCGAGTATAAAGTCCCCCGGTTTGAGTATAACAAAGGCCCCTGATTTGAATATAACAAAGGTGCTCAACGAGTATAACAGCGTCTCTCGATCGAGTATAACAAAGTTCCCTGATCGAGTATAACAAGCCCCTGATCGAATATAACAAAGTCCTCTGATCGAGAATAACAAAGTCCCCTGATCGAGTATAACAAAGCCCCCTGATCAAGTATAACAAAGGCCCCTGATCGAGTATAAGAAAGACCCATGGTCGAGTATAACAAAGGCCCCTGATCGAGTATAACAAAGGCCCCTGATCGGGTATAACAAAGTCCCATGATCTAGTATAACAAAGTCCCCTCATCGAATATAACAAAGTCCCCTGATCGAGTATAACAAAATCCCCTAATCGAGTAGAGCAAAGTCCCCTCATCGAGTATAACAAAGGCTCCTCATCGAGTGTAACAAAGTCCATGATCGCATAGCAGTCCCCTCATCGAATATCAACATAACAAAGTCCCCTGATCGAGTATAACAAAGTTCCCTGATCGAAGTATATAACAAAGGCCCTCATCGGTATAATAAAGGTCCCTAATCGAGTATAACAAAGTCCCGCGATCGAGAGCAACAAAGTCCCTCATCGAATATAACAAAGTCCCCTGATCGAGTATAATAAAGTCCCCTGATCGAAGTAGAACAAAGTCCCTCCTCATCGGTATAAGTAACAGTCCCCATCGGTACAAAGTCCTAAGGATCGAGTATAACAAGTCCCTCATCGAATATATAACAAAGTCCCTGATCGAGTATAACAAAGTTCCCTGATCTATAAAACGTTAATCTCTGACGTATAATAAAGGCCCCTGATTGAGTATAACAAAGGCCCTGATCGAGTTTAATAAAAGCCCCTGATCGAGTATAACAAAGTCCCCTGGTCGAGTATAACAAAGGCCCCTGATCGAATATAACAAAGGCGCCTGAACGAGTATAACAAACGCCCCTGATCGAATATAACAAAGTTCCCTGATCGAGTATAACAAAGCCCCTGGATCGAATATAACAAAGTCCCCCTGATCGAGAATAACAAAGTCCCATGATCGAGTATAACAAAGACCCCTGGTCGAGTATAACAAAGGCCCCTGATCGAGTATAACAAAGGCCCCTGATCGAGTATAACAAAGTCCGATGATCGAGTATAACAAAGTCCCCTCATCGAATATAACAAAGTCCCCTGATCGAGAATAACAAAGTCCCCTAATCGAGTAGAGCAAAGTCCCCTCATCGAGTGTAACAAAGTCCCATGATCGAGTATAACAAAGTCCCCTCATCGAGTATATAACAAAGGTCTCTCATCGAGTGTAACAGTCCCATGATCGAGTATAACAAAGGCACCTGATCGAGTATGACAAAGTCCCCTGATCGAGTATAACAGAGTCCCCTGGTCGAGTATAACAGACAGCCCTAATCGAGTGTAACAAAGTCCCCTGATCGAGTATAACAAAGTCCCCCTATCGAGTATAACAAAGGCCTCTGATCGAGTTTAACAAAGGCCCTTGATCGAGTATTTCAAAGTTCCCTGATCGAGTATAACAAAGTCCCCTGATCGAGTATGTCAAAGGCCTCTGATCGAGTTTAACAAAGTCCCCTGATCGAGTATAACAAAGTCCCCTCACCGAGTATAACAAAGTCCCCTGATCGAGTATAACAAAGTCCCCTGATCGAGTATAACAAACTCCCCTGGTCGAGGATAACAAAGTCCCCTGATCGAATATAACAAAGTCCCCTGATCGAGTATAACAAAGTCCCCTGATCGAGTAGAACAAAGTCCCCTCATCGAGAATAACAAACGCCCCTCATCGAGTAAAACAAAGTCCCATGATCGAGTATAACAAAGTCCCCTCATCGAATATAACAAAGTCCCCTGATCGAGTATAACAAAGTTCCCTGATCGAGTATAACAGAGTCCCATCATCGAGTATAACAAAGGCCCCTCATCGAGTATAACAAAGTCCCATGATCGAGTATAACAAAGTCCCCTCATCGAATATACCAAAGTCCCCTGATCGAGTATAACAAAGTCCCCTGATCGAGTATAACAGAGTCCCCTCATCCAGTATAACAACGGCCCCTCATCGAGTATAACAAACTCCCATGATCGAGTATAACAAAGTCCCCTTATCGAGTATAACAACGTCCCCCTGATCGAGTATAACAAAGCCCCCTGATCAAGTATAACAAAGGCCCCTGATCGAGTATAACAAAGACTCCTGGTCGATTATAACAAAGTCCCCTGATCGAGTATAACAAAGGCCCCTGATCGAGTATAAAGAAGGCCCCTGATCGAGTATAAAATGGCCACTGATCGAGTATAACAAACTCCCCTGATCGAGTATAACAAAGTCTCCTCATCGAGTTTAACAAAGTCCTCTAATCGAGAATAACAAAGCCCTTTGATCGAGTTTAACAAAGGCCCCTATTCGAGTATAACAAAGGCCTCTAAAAGAGTATAACAAAGGCCACTTTTCATGTACAACAAAGTCCCCTGATCGAGTATAACAAAGGCCCCTGATCGAGTATAACAAAGTCCCCTGATCGAGTATAACAGAGTCCCCTCCTCGAGTATAACAGACTGCCCTAATCGAGTGTAACAAAGTCCCCTGATCGAGTATAACAAAGTCCCCTGATCGAGTATAACAAAGGCCTCTAATCGAGTTTAACAAAGGCCCCTCATCGAGTATAACAAAGTCCCCTGGTTGAGTATAACAAAGTCCCCTGATCGAGTATAACAAAGTTCCCTGATCGAATATAACAAAGGCCCCTGATCGAGTATAACAAAGGCCCCTGATCGAGTATAACAAAGTCCAATGATCGAGTATAACAAAGTCCCCTCATCGAATATAACAAAGTCCCCTGATCGAGTATAACAAAAGTTCCCTGATCGAATATAACAAAGGCCCCTGATCGAGTATAACAAAGGCCCCTGATCGAGTATAACAAAGTCCAATGATCGAGTATAACAAAGTCCCCTCATCGACTGTAACAAAGTCCCCTGATCGAGTATAACAAAGTCCCCTGATCGAGTAGAACAAAGTCCCCTGATCGAGTATAACAAAGGCCCCTCATCGAGTGTAACAAAGTCCCATGATCGAGTATAACAAAGTCCCCTCATCGAATATAACAAAGTCCCTTGATCGAGTATAACAAAGTTCCCTGATCGAGTATAACAAAGGCCCCTGATCGAGTATAACAAAGGCCCCTGATCGAGTATAACAAAGTTCCATGATCAAGTATAACAAAGTCCCCTCATCGAATATAACAAAGTCACCCTGATCGAGTATAACAAAGGCCCCTGATCGAGTATAACAAAGTCCAATGATCGAGTATAAAAAAGTCCCCTCATCTAATATAACAAAGTCCCCTGATCGAGTATAACAAAGTCCCCTGATCGAGTAGAACAAAGTCCCCTGATCGAGTATAACAAAGTCCCCTGATCGAGTATAACAGAGTCCCCTCCTCGAGTATAACAGACTGCCCTAATCGAGTGTAACAAAGTCCCCTGATCGAGTATAACAAAGTCCCCTGATCGAGTATAACAAAGGCCTCTCATCGAGTTTAACAAAGGCCCCTCATCGAGTATAACAAATTCGCCTGATCGAGTATAACAAAGCCCCCCCATCGAGTATAACAAAGTCCCCTGATCGAGTATAAGAAAATCCCCTGAACGAGTATAAGAAAGTCCCCTGATCGAGTATAAGAAAGTCCCCTGATCGAGTATAAACAAAGGCCCCTGATCGAGTATAACAAAGGCCCCTGATCGAGTATAACAAAGTCCCCTGATCGAGTAGAACAAAGTCCCCTGATCGAGTATAACAAAGGCCCCTCATCGAGTGTAACAAAGTCCCATGATCGAGTAAAACAAAGTCTCCTCATCGAATATAACAAAGTCCCCTGATCGAGTATAACAAAGATCCCTGATCGAGTATAACAAAGGGCCCTGATCGAGTATAACAAAGGCCCCTGATCGAGTATAACAAATTCCATGATCAAGTATAACAAAGTCCCTCATCGAATATAACAAAGTCCCCTGATCGAGTATAACAAAGTCCCCTGATCGAGTAGAACAAAGTCCCCTGATCGAGTATAACAAAGGCCCCTCATCGTGTGTAACAAAGTCCCATGATCGAGTATAACAAAGTCCCCTCATCGAATATAACAAAGTCCCCTGATCGAGTATAACAAAGTTCCCTGAACGAGTATAACAAAGGCCCCTGATCGAGTATAACAAAGGCCCCTGATCGAGTATAACAAAGTTCCATGATCAAGTATAACAAAGTCCCCTCATCGAATATAACAAAGTCACCCTGATCGAGTATAACAAAGTCCCCTGATCGAGTAGATCAAAGTCCCCTCATCGAGTATAACAAAGGCCCCTCGTCGAGTATAACAAAGTCACATGATCGAGTATAACAAAGTCCCCTGATCGAGTATAACAAAGGCCTCTGATCGAGGTTAACAAAGTCCCCTGATCGAGTATAACAAAGTCCCCTCACCGAGTATAACAAAGTCCCTGATCGAGTATAACAAAGTCCACTGATCGAGTATAACAAACTCCCCTGGTCGAGGAAAACAAAGTCCCCTGATCGAGTATAACAAAGCCTCCTGATCGAGTATAAGAAAGTCCCATGATCGAGTATAACAAAGTCCCCTCATCGAATATAACAAAGTCCCCTGATCGAGTATAAAAAAGTCCCTTGATCGAGTAGAACAAAGTCCCCTCATCGAGTATAACAAAGGCTCCTCATCGAGTATAACAAAGTCCCATGATCAAGTATAACAAAGTCAACTCATCGAATATAACAAAGTCCCCTGATCGAGTATAACAAAGTCACCTGATCGGGTATAACAGAGTCCCCTCATCGAGTATAACAAAGGCCCCTCATCGAGTATAACAAAGTCCCATGATCGAGTATAACAAAGTCCCCTCATCGAATATAACAAAGTCCCTTGATCGAGTATAACAAAGTCCCCTGATCGAATATAACAAAGTTCCCTGATCGAGTATAACAAAGGCCTCTGATCGAGTATAACAAAGGCCATTGATCGAGTATAACAAAGTCCCCTAATCGAGTAGAGCAAAGCCCCCCCATCGAGTATAACAAAGGCCCCTCATCGAGTGTAACAAAGTCCCATGATCGAGTATAACAAAGTCCCCTCATCGAATATAACAAAGTCCCCTGATCGAGTATAACAAAGTTCCCTGATCGAGTATAACAAAGGCCCCTGATCGAGTATTACAGAGTCCGCTGATCGAGGATAACAGAGTCCCCTCATCGAGTATAACAAAGGCCACTTTTCGAGTATAACAAAGGCACCTGATCGAGTATGACAAAGTCCCCTGATCGAGTATAACAGAGGCCCCTGGTCTAGTATAACAGACTGCCCTAATCGAGTGTAACAAAGTCCCCTGATCGAGTATAACAAAGTCCCCCTATCGAGTATAACAAAGGCCAGTGATCGAGTTTAACAAAGGCCCTTGATCGAGTATTTCAAAGTTCCCTGATCGAGTATAACAAAGTCGCCTGATCGAGTATGTCAAAGGCCTCTGATCGAGTTTAACAAAGTCCACTGATCGAGTATAACAAAGTCCCCTCACCGAGTATAACAAAGTCCCCTGATCGAGTATAACAAAGTCCCCTGATCGAGTATAACAAACTCCCCTGGTCGAGGATAACAAAGTCCCCTGATCGAATATAACAAAGTCCCCTGATCGAATATAACAAAGTCCCCTGATCGAGTAGAACAAATTCCCCTCATCGAGTATAACAAAGGCCCCTCATCGAGTAAAACAAAGTCCCATGATCGAGTAGAACAAAGTCCCCTCATCGAATATAACAAAGTCCCCTGATCGAGTATAACAAAGTTCCCTGATCGAGTATAAAAGAGTCCCATCATCGAGTATAACAAAGGCCCCTCATCGAGTATAACAAAGTCCCATGATCGAGTATAACAAAGTCACCTCATCGAATATAACAAAGTCCCCTGATCAAGTATAACAAAGTCCCCTGATCGAGTATAACAGAGTCCCCTCATCCAGTATAACAAAGTCCCATAATAGAGTATAACAAAGGCCCCTCATCGAGTAAAACAAAGTCCCATGATCGAGTAGAACAAAGTCCCCTCATCGAATATAACAAAGTCCCCTCATCGAGTATAACAAAGTTCCCTGATCGAGTATAA
>NW_024730281.1:0-9667 GCF_018991925.1 Homarus americanus
TTTCCCTTTCTTGTCTCCTCACTGGCAAATGGGGGGGGCGTGGGGAGGGATGTGTGATGATAGCTGTGTTTATTACAGGGGTATAAATCTCTTTTACGGTATGTTAGACAGGTTTATAATACATTTTTATTATTTTAATATACCGGTAATCTTAATTTGAATCCAGCTTGCCAAACATAAGTTTCAGTATAAAATAATTAGTGGTAAGACCTTGTGAGTGGCTTATGATGTTTTCATCACCACTCTTGACACACTAAACCACAATATTTAAGAGGTAAGAATTTTAAACTTGGTGGTTTAGACGACCCCCTAACTTTGGGCAGATTTTTTTAATGTTCAAATTTCGTCTTATAAGCCGAGATATACGGTATATATATATATATATATATATACTGTATATATATATATATATATATATATATATATATATATATATATATATATATATATATATATATATATATATATATATATATATATATATATATATATATATATATTTAAGTGTAAATCACAATGAAAACGTGGATAAGATAAATCTTGATAAAATCACACGGGAAAATGGAAACAACGGAGCACCTTAGCTTTCGTCTTTATTCAAGACATCTTTAGAGGCAACTGGATTACATGGACAGAGAGAGGCTTAAATATACAGGGTGACCTTAAAAACATGAGGTCAGGTCATAATGATGTCATCCACTAATCCACACACCAACACACACGTAGAGGAGCTTAAGAGAAGGGGGGTGACGTGACTAGTCAGGTCAGGTAAAAAATAAGGGACCCACAAAATAACTATCTTACATCTAGATCAAAGGTTTTCAAAGCATTTTTGACCTTGGGCCACTGACAAATAAATTTATGTAACATATTATCAGTTTGAACTGACCTTAGTGATGGTCAGTTCAAAACCTAAATATATATATATATATATATATATATATATATATATATATATATATTTATATATATATATATATATATATATATATATATATATATATATATATATATATATATATATATATATATATATATATATATATATATAAAATCACGGGAAAATGGAAACAATTACCTTAGCTTTAGGTACTATTCAAGACATCTTCAAAGGAGAGCAACTGGATTACATGGACAGAGAGGAAACTTAAATATACAGAATTTGACCTAAACAGGAGGTCAGGTCATAATGATGACATCCACTAATCCACACACCAACACACACGTAGAGGAGCTTAAGAGAAGGGTGGCGACGTGACTAACCAGGTCAGGTCAGAAAAAAGGACCCACAAAATAACTATCCTACATCTAGATCAAAGGTTTTCAAAGCATTTTTAACCTTGGGCCACTGACAAATAAATTTATGTAACATATTATCAGTTTTGAACTGACCATCACTTAGGTTTATTGATTTTAATTCCTTAATCAAACTAGCTTCAACCAGAAGTCTTTCTGTAACACAAGATGATTTGAATACTTCTAAGCTTTTTTCCCAAGCAATGGGGTGATTATTATTCCTTACATGAACGAACAAGGCACTGCTTTCAGATGCAGTTTTGATATTACACTTATGTTGTTTGATTCTGAGCTGCAGAGTTTTTCCTGTCTGACCTACATAATTACAATTACATTTGCTACATGGAATACAATAAACACTTCCATTTACATTCAAACTAGGGCTATTCCTTATTAACATATTGGTAATGGTTGAGTCATACTTGAAAACAACATTAATATTTAGAAGCTTGAGGGACCGAACTAACGGGACAAATTCATTACGATAGGGCAGTCAAAATATTCTTAAGTGTAGGAACTTGTCTAGTTTGAGAGGAATGAAAAGATTTTTTAGCCCTTTTAAAACAACGATCAACAAACACAGAAGGGTACCCGAGTTTCTGTGCAATAGAACGAATGTGTTTCAATTCATCGTCAATAAATTCAGAGTCACAAATACGCAGACATCTTAAAAACATAGCAGAAAAAACTGACATTTTGGTAGACTCAAAGTGATTCGATAAAAAGTGAATGAAACTATCAACCTGTGTGGGCTTTCTATATACCTTAAATTTATAGTTTTGGCCATTTCTCATGATAAGCATATCAAGAAATGGAAGGGATTCATTTATTTCTCTTTCAATTTTGAACGTGATACTAGGGACAATATCATTAAGCTTGTCTAAAAATTCCAAAGGGTCACTGTTTCTAGGCCAAAGACAAAGAACATCATCAACATATCTGTACCATGGAGGAATAAAGTCCACTATATTGGGTAGTAATCTAGACTCAAAAAACTCCATATAAATACAGGCTAGAGGAGCAGAAAGACAATACAGTATTACCCCGCCTAACGCGGTTTCACTTAACGCGTTTTATCATATACGCGGTGCCTCGCCAGAGCTGAACTTTCACTTAACACGGATTTTTTCCACATATACGCGGTGAGTGTCCGGCTCGAGGCGCTATTTTTAGATTTGCCCCACCCGCCACCCTGCCTGACTGCCTGTTTTAGCTCATAAAATTCATACAAATTACCCGGCCAGAATATAATTTACATTGCTGGAATTCTTATAATTTGGTGATCATTTTGAATATAAACATCATATATTTTGCATTAGACATACAAATTTTAGATAAAAATTTTTCTCAGAGTAACTATGTTATCTTTTGTGCAAAATATATGACATTTATATTCAAAATATTCCTGGTCTTACAAGGAATCCAGCAATGTCAATTATATTATCCTAACTTTAGTTTGAGGTATTATTTATTACAAAAAAGTTAAGTATTCTGGTTTTCCCACACATCTCCTTGGGACGATTGGTGGGGGGTGGGGGGGAGGGAGGGACCGACCGACCATCTGTTACCCCGTGAAGAATATTTTTTTTTTTTATTAACTGAAGATATTTTTTTTAGCTCATAAAATTCATACAAATTACCTGGTCAGAATATAATTTACATTGCTGGAATTCTTATAATTTGATGATCATTTTGAATATAAACATCATATATTTTGCATTAAACATACAAATTTTAGATAAAAAAATTTTCTGAGTAACTATGTTATCTTTTGTGCAAATTATATGACGTTTATATTCAAAATATTCCTGGTCTTACAAGGAATCCAGCAATGTCAATTATATTATCCTAACTTTAATCTGAGGTATTATTGAATACAAAATGTTAAAATCTAAATTTTTCACCCACTCTTCTCTTGAAGGGATGATTGGTGGGGGGTGGGGGGGAGGGTTGGGACTGACCGCGCGGTTGGAAGAGGGGGGGAGGCAAGGTGGGGTACTTTGATTGACAGATAGTGTCGTGAAGATTATTTTTTTTTTTATTAACTGAAGATATTTGTTTTAGCTCATAAAATTCATACAAATTACCCGGCCAGAATATAATTTACATTGCTAGAATTCTTATAATTTGATGATCATTTTGAATATAAACATCATATATTTTGCATTAGACATACAAATTTTAGATAAAAAAATTTTCTGAGTAACTATGTTATCTTTTGTGCAAAATATATGACATTTATATTCAAAATATTCCTGTTCTTACAAGGAATCCAGCAATGTCAATTGTATTATCCTAACTTTAGTTTGAGGTATTATTTATTAAAATTTAGTGGTTTTCCCCAAAAAATTTCTCAGAGAGGCAAGAGCCGGCAGTGTAGTGTGAGAGGGGGAGGGAGTTGAGTCCATTATTTGAATGGACATAAACTTGGCGACTGTATTTCTCTATTTCTCTTAAGTATTAATTGTGTGCATGTACCATCATAAAATTAAGATGTTATTTTTACTACAACATAGTTATGTGTCTTCAAAAAGTGGAGTTTGGGGGTCGGGCCGGTTTCTATTGAATTTTCCTCATCCCATGTGTTCTAAGTTGTTCACTTAATCTGATTTCACTTTAACTTTGTCTCTCAAGCCCTATTGACCGCTACAAGGGGCATAACTGTGTATACACATATACATACACACATACACACATACACACATATATATATATATATATATATATATACATATATATATATATAGTTTGTTTTAATTAATCAAATTTTTTGGCAAAAAATTGGGGGTCGACCTTTAAACGGGTAATAGTTTCGTTAGGTTGAAAAATATTTACCAGTAACTGCCAGTAAACAATGGAAATGACTCACCACCAGCTGTGAGTGTCAGTACAGTTGCCAGGGCAAATCTCTTGCGTCATCATAGCAAGCCCAAAGTAGCCAAGTGCATGGTATGGTAGCACAGGACGATATAAAACATAAAGTATTCATTTTCAAAAGTTTATTTATAGATACATAAATTTTGTTCATTAAATTTGAAACATCAATCTTTGTTAATTAAATTTGAAACAAAAGAAAGCTACGATACCGTATTTCTAAATATTTTCATTAAAATATTACATCACAAGTATATTTTACCTTAACTGTGCCTGAATGAAAATATTCTCAGAAATAAATATGGAAATGTAATATTTTTGCTGAAATGACGTACGTATTACAATGGAAAGTGGGATAAAATCGTGACGGAAACAATGAATTTCGCTTTCTTTCGTTGTTCAAAAGATTTTACCGTAATCGCTTTTCGAATGGTTTTGAGTTAAAAAACTGTTGTATTACAATAATATTCTAATCTAATTCACTTGAATAAGTACTACGATACCATATTTCTGAATATTTTCATTAAATTCCATCAAAATCATAATATGATGTGAGTCAGGTCATCTACACACAGTTGCCAGTTTCAAGATTTTCCATTTAAAATTTTAAGTTACCGAGTATTTCTTTTCCCAAATCGTTTTACAATACTGTAAGTAAAACAGTTTACTCTTGTGCAAACCCCACAGAAAAAAAATAAACAAATGGAGACACCAAAAATGTAAAAAAAAAAAATGCTGTCTGAATTGCAACACTGTTGGTAGGGTCAGGTGGTTCTAACGGCATCCTGCCAGTACCCGGTAATCAAATTTATAACAGTGTTTAACCTCAATTATTGTAGTTTATCTGATGTAGGCAATATGAAGTAGAAAATACCGGTTAAAGTGAGAAATTGGAAGAGAATAAACAAGAAAGATGTCGTTGGGCTATTTTTGGTAGGGCTGAGGGAGAGAGTACCAGCTGTTTGGTCTTTTTTGGCGGGAGAGTCACGCAAATATCCGTACTGGTATTTGTTTGGTGTCTTCTGTATTTTTAAAAATGAATACAGTGAGGCCCTTAATTTTAATTCAAGGTCAATAGAACTCAGAGGGTCCCGCTAAGCAAGGAACTGCCATAGAATAACAGAACATATGGGATTAATTCCAATAGAACCCAGCCCGACCCCCAAACTCCACTTTTTGACGACAAATAACTATGTTGCAGTAAAAATAACATCTTAATTTTATGATGGTACATGCACACAATTAATACTTAAGAGAAATAGAGAAATACAGTCACCAAGTTAATGTCCATTCAAATAATGGACTCAACTCCCTCCCCCTCTTCTCACACTACACTCACTGGCTCTTCCCTCTGAGAAATTTTTTGGGGAAAACCAGGTATAGTAATAAATAATTCCTCAAACTAAAGTTAGGATAATATAATTGACATTGCTGGATTCCTTGTAAGACCAGGAATATTTTGAATACAAATGTCATATATTTTTCACAAAAGATAACATATTTACTCAGAATAAACTTTACATCTAAAATTTGTATGTCTAATGCAAAATCTATGATGTTTATATTCAAAATGATCACCAAATTGTAAGAATTCCAGCAATGTAAATTATATTCTGGCCGGATAATTTGTATGAATTTTATGAGCTAAAACAAATATCTTAAGTTAATAAAAAAAAAAAAATATTCTTCACAACACTATCAGTCAATCAAAGTACCCCACCTTGCCTCCCCCCCCTCTTCCAACCGCGCGGTCAGTCCCAACCCTCCCCCCCACCCCCCACCAATCGTCCCTTCAAGAGATGTGGGGTGAAAAAAATAAATTTTAACATTTTGTATTAAATAATACCTCAGATTAAAGTTAGGATAATATAATTGACATTGCTGGATTCCTTGTAAGACCAGGAATATTTTGAATATAAATTTCATATATTTTGCACAAAAGATAACATACTTACTCAGATTAAAAATTTTATCTAAAATTTGTATGTCTAATGCAAAATATATGATGTTTATATTCAAAATTATCATCAAATTATAAGAATTCCAGCAATGTAAATTATATTCTGACCGGGTAATTTATATGAATTTTATGAGCTAAAACAAATATCTTCAGTTAATAAAAAAAAAAAAAATATTCTTCACAGGGTAACAGATGGTCGGTCGGTCCCTCCCTCCCCCCCACCCCCCACCAACCGTCCCAAGGAGATGTGTGGGATAACCACTAAATTTTAATAAATAATACCTCAAACTAAAGTTAGGATAATATAATTGACATTGCTGGATTCCTTGTAAGACCAGGAATATTTTGAATATAAATGTCATATATTTTGCACAAAAGATAACATAGTTAATTTGAGAAAAATTTTTATCTAAAATTTGTATGTCTAATGCAAAAATATGATGTTTATATTAAAAATGATCACCAAATTATAAGAATTCCAGCAATGTAAATTATATTCTGGCCGGGTAATTTGTATGAATTTTATGAGCTAAAACAGGCAGTCAGGCAGGGTGGCTGGTGGGGCAAATCTAAAAATAGCGTCTCGAGCCGGACACTCACCGCGTATATGTGGAAAAAATCCGTGTTAAGTGAAAGTTCAGCTCTGGCGAGGCACCGCGTATATGAAAAAACGCGTTGAGTGAAACCGCGTTAGGCGGGGTAATACTGTACTTGTAAATTAAAAGTACCGTAACAATTTATTACAGTCGGCCCTTAACATATGCAGGGGTTAGGTAACAGAGATACCCGTGAATGTTAAAAATCCGTGTACTTTTGCTGCCCCCCCCTAAAAAAACCCTGGCCCCCCATGTCCCTATTTGCCCTATATACCTGTGTGTAGTTCGAGTTTTTAAGACCAAATTATTTGGCAAAAAATTGGGGGTCGACCACTAAACGGGTCATAGTTTTGTTAGGTTGAAAAATATTTACCAGTTACTACCAGTAAACAATGGAAACGATGCACCAACGCACCACCAGCTGCGAGTGTCAGTACAGCTGCCAGGGCAGATCTCTTGCGTCATCATATCAAGCCCAAAGTAGCCAAATGCATAGTATGGTATGCACAGTACGATGTAAAACATAAAGTATTCATTTTTTAAAGTTTATTTATAGATACTGAACATAAATTTTTGTTCATTACATTTGAAACATCAAACTTTGTTTATTACATTTGAAACAAAAGAAACCTACGATACGGTATTTCTAAATACCGGGTATTTTCATTAAAATATTACATCACAAGTATATTTTACCTTAACTGTGACTGAATGAATATATTCTCAGAAATAAATATGGAAATGTAATATTTTTGCTGAAATGACGTACGTATTACAGTGGAAAGTGGGATAAAATCATGACGAAAACAATGACTTTCGCTTTCTTTTGTTGTTCAAAAGATTTTACCGTGGAACAAACCTGTACTGTACATGTACTAAATGATTACGGTACTTAAATTGTTATGTCTATTGCAAATATAGATTGTTTATACAGGTATTCAAATAAATCACTATCTTGCAAGAATCCCAGCAATGTAAGTTATAATCACCCAGGTCGTTTGGGTGGCAAATTATGAGAAGAGCTTAGTTATTCTTAAGTACAGTAGTACCCTGATTTACGCGGTCAATTGAACCCACAGGGTACCGCGTTAAGTGAAATCCGCGTAAATGGAACAACAGAACATATGGGATTAATTCCAATAGAGACTGGCCCGACCCCCAAACTCCATTTTTTCCAACACAATACCTATGTTGTAGTAAAAATAACATCTAAATTTTATGATGGTATGCTCACACAATTAATATTTAAGAGAAATACAGTTGCCAGGTTAATGTCCATTCAAATACAGTGACCCCTCGGTTAACGAACTCAATCCGTTCCGGAAGGTCGTTCGTTAACCGAAAAGTTCGTTAACCGAAACCATTGTTTCAATGGGTTTTTGGGTAATTGGTTCCAGCTCACCGAAAATTTCCTAAATCCAACAAAAATGGTAGAAAAGTTCACTTACTTTGAGGTGTGTATGTAGAAGGCTCCTGGATGATGATGATGGATTTAGAATGGGGGTGGAGGAGAAGGAAGAAGAGAGAAGGCATTAAGTGGGAAGAGAAGTCAAATTTACGGCGCCATTTCACCCATAAAATTTTAGCTCTTTGGTGTAATTCAAGATTATTTCTTTTAAATCAACACTGCACTGCATTATATATTGTCAAAAATATATTTCAAAATGACCAATAATTTGCTTGGAAACACAGAAAAAAAGCGTTTAGTTGAAGAGTCTCAAGCAAGATGTTACCTCCAGTGAAAACAGAGAGAGACTAACGCCTGTTTGCTGTGTTAAGAGGCTGGATGCCGCGCATTAAACTAGTCACTTTACCTTCAATTATGTTCAATACTTGTTAAAATGACTAAAAAATTGAATATTAAACTTTTAAAATTATTGAACAGTATAAACTTCTTGATATTTACTAAAATAGTAAGGAATTTAAGCCCTAGAACCGATTAATGTATTGGCGGACTGATACTAAAGCTGGTTGCCTGGTTAGTGCAAGTGAAAACATGTTGAGGTCGGTTCGTAACAATTTCGTTAACCGAATTTTTGTTCGTTAACCGAATTGAAGATCCTTATGAAAGGCAGTTCGTTAACCGAGGCGTTCGTTAAACGAGGGGTCACTGTAATAGACTCAAATCCTCCCCCCCCCCTCTTCCCAGCTCACTGGCCCCTACCTCTCTGATTGGGTGAAACACTAGATTTTAACGTTTAGTAATAAATAGTACCTCAGACTAAAGTTAGGATAATATAATTGACATTTCTGGATTCTTTGCAGGTCAGGGAATATTTTGAATGTAAACTTCATATATTTTGCACAAAAGATAAAATACTTGCTTTGTGTAAACCAAATTATTACATTAGATCTAAATTTGTATGTCTAATGCAAAATCCATGATGTTTATATTCAAATTGATCATCATATTGTAAGAATTCCAGCAATGTAAATTATATTCTGGTCCAGTAATTTGTATGAATTTTATGAGCTAAAACAATTATCTTCAGTTAAAAAAAAATAATATTCTTCACGACACTATCTGTCAATCAAAGTACCCCAACTTGCCTCCCACCCTCTTCCAACCGCGCCAGATGGTCGGTCAGTCCCAACCCTCCCCCCACCAGCCCACCTTCCCTCCCTACCAGAGAAATGTTGGGTGAAAAAACTAATTTTAACTTTTAGTAACAAATAATACAGTGGGGTATGCTATAACGAATCTAATTGATTCTAGAACCTTGTTCGTTATAGCATTCGTTCGTTATAGGATTAATCCGTTCCAGGCCCCCAAATACAACCACTTAACACTGAAAAATGTAATATAAAATTGTAAAAATTGTATAAAAGTGCATAAATATGCATCTAAACCCCTGAAATAAAGAATATCATTAATATTTGTAATAAAAAACAATAAATTAGTAAAAAAAAAAAAAAAAAAAAAATTTTTTTAAATAATGTT
>NW_024730282.1:0-24797 GCF_018991925.1 Homarus americanus
TTATACTCGATTAGGGGCCTTTGTTTTACTCGATGAGGGGGCTTTGTTATACTCGACCAGGGGACTTTGCGATACTCGACCAGGGGACATTGTTATACTCGATCAGGGACTTTGTTATACCCGACCAGGGTACTCTTTTATACTTGATCAGGGGACTTTGTCATACTCGATCAGTGGACTTTCCTATATTTGACCAATGGACTTTGCTATAATCGATGAGGGGCGTTTGTTATACTCGATCAGGGGACTTTGTTATACTCGACCAGTGGACTTTGTTATACTCGATCAGGGGATATGTTATACGCGATGAGGGTACTTTGTTATACTTGATTAGGGGACTTTGTTATCCTCGATCAGAGGACTTTGTTATACTTGATCAGAGGACTTTGTTATACTCGGCCAGGGGCCTTTGTTATCCCCGATTAGAAAACTTTGTTATACTCGACCAGGGGACTTTGTTATACTCCACCAGGGACTTTGTTATACTCGATCAGGGGATATGTTATACTCGATCAGGGGACTTTGTTATACTCGGTTCAGGGGACTTTGTTATACTCGTCCAGGGGGCTTTGTTATACTAGGATAAGGGGACTTTGTTATACTCGATCAGGGGACTTTGTCTTACTCGATCAGGGCCCTTTGCTATACTCGACCGGGGGACTTTGTTATAATCGATCAGGGGACTTTGGTATGCTCGATCTAGGGTCTTTGTTATACTGGGCCAGGGGACTTTTTTATACTTGATCAGGGATCATTGTTACGCTGCACCAGGGGACATTTTGATTCTCGATTAGGGGACTTTGTTATACTCGGTTAGGGGACTTTTGTTATACTCGATCAGGGGACTTTGTTATACTCGACCTGGGGCCTTTGTTATACTCGAATAGGGGACTTTGTTTTACTCGATAAGGGGACTTTCTTAGACTCGAACAGGTAACTTTGTTATACTCGATCAGGGGACTTTGTCTTACTCGATCAGGGCCCTTTGCTATAATCGACCGGGGGACTTTGTTATAATCGATCAGGGGACTTTGGTATGCTCGATCTAGGGACTTTGTTATACTGGGCCAGGGGACTTTTTTATACTCGATCAGGGACATTGTTACGCTGGACCAGGGTACATTTTTATTCTCGATTAGGAGACTTTGTTATACTCGATTAGGGGACTTTCGTTACACTAGATCAGGGCACTTTGTTATACTCGACCAGGGGCCTTTGTTATACTCGATTAGAAGACTTTGTTTTACTCGATAATGGGACTTTGATATACTCGATCAGGGGACTTTCTTATACTCGATGAGGGGCCTTTGTTATACTCGGTCAGGGGCCTTTATTATACTCGATCAAGGGACTTTGTTATACTCGATTAGAGGCCTTTTTTGGACTCGATCAGGACACTTTTTTATACTCGAGCAGGGGGCTTTGTTATACCTGATGAGGGGACTTTGTTATACTAGATCAGGAGGCTTTGTTAACCTCGATCAGGGGACTTTGCTATACTCGACCAGGGGACTTTGTTATACTCGATTAGGGGACTTTGTTATACTCGATCAGGAGGCTTTTTTATACTCGATTAGTGGACTTTGCTATCCTCGACCAGGGACCTTTGTTATACTCGATCATTGGACTTTGTTATACTCGATTAGGGGCCTTTGTTATACTCGATGATGGGGCTTTGTTATACTCGACCAGGGGACTTTGCTATATTCGACCAGGGGACTTTGTTATACTCGATTAGGGGACTTTGTTATACTCGACCAGGGAACTTTTTTATACTTGACCAATGGACTTTGTTATACCCGATGAGGGGCCTTTGTTATACTCGATGATGGGACTTTGTTATACTCCACTAGGGGACTTTGTTATACTCGATCAGGTGTCTTTGTTATACTCGTTCAGGTGACTTTGTTATACTCGATCAGAGGACTTTGTTATACTCGATTAGGGGCCTTTGTTATACTCGATGACGGGGCTTTGTTATACTCGACTAGGGGACTTTGCTATAGTCGACCAGGGGACTTTGTTATAATCGATCAGGGGACTTTGTTATGCTCAATCTGGGGACTTTGTTATACTGGGCCTGGAGACTTTGTTATACTCGAGCAGGGGATTTGTTCTACTCGATTAGGGGACTTGTCATTGGCACTCGATCAGGAATTTTGTTATACTTATACTCGATCAGGGGATATGTTATATTCGATCAGGGGACTTTGTTATACTCAACCAGAGGAATTTGTTATACTCGATCAGGGGACTTTGTTATACTCAATCAGGGGACTGTGTTATGCTCGATCTGGGGACTTTGTTATCCTCGATCAGGGGACTTTGCTATACTCGACCAGGGGACTTTGTTATACTCGATCAGGGGTCTTTGTTATACTCAACCAGGGGACTTTTTTATACTTGACCAATGGACTTTGTTATACTAGATGAGAGGCCTTTGTTATACTCGGTCTGGGGACTTTGTTATACTCGAGAAGGGGACTTTTTTATACTCGATCAGGGACTTTGTTATACTCGACCAGTGGACTTTGTTATACTCGATCAGGGGATGTGTTATACTCGATGAGGGGACTTTGCTCTACTTGATTAGGGGACTTTGTTATACTCGATCAGGGGAATTTTGTTATACTCGATCAGAGGACTTTGTTATACTCGACCAGGGGCCTTTGTTATACTCGATAAGAAAACTTTGTTATACTCGACCAGGGTACTTTGTTATACTCGATCAAGGGACTTTTGTTATACTCGATCACGGGAATTTGTTATACTCGTCCAGGGGCCTTTGTTATACTCGATCACTAGACTTTGTTATACTCGTTAAAGGGACTTTGTTATACTCGATAAGGGGAATTTGTTATACTCGATAAGGGGACTTTGTTAGACTCGAACAGGGGACTTTGTTATACTCGACCAGGGAACTTTGTTATACTCGATTAGGCGGATTTGTTATTCTCGATCAGGGGACTTTGTTATACTCGATCAGGGGCCTTTGTTATACTCGAGAAGGGGGCTGTGTTAAACTCGACCAGGGGACTTTGTTATACTCGATCAGGGGTCTTTGTTATACTCGACCAGGGGACTTTTTTATACTTGACCAATGTACTTTGTTATACTCGATGATAGGCTTTTGTTGTACTTGATCTGGCGACTTTATTATACTCGAGCAGGGGACTTTGTTATACTCAATTAGGGCCCTTTGTTATACTCGATGAGAGGGCTTTGTTATACTCGACCCGGGGACTTTGTTATACTCGATCAGGGGACTTTGTTATACTCGACCAGGGGACTTTTTTATAATTAATCAGGGGAGTTTGTCATACTCGATCAGTGGACTTTCCTATATTTGACCAATGGACTTTGCTATACTCGATGAGGGGCTTTTGTTATACTCGATCTGGGGACTTTGTTATTATCGACCAGGAGACTTTGTTATACTCGATCATGGGACTTTGTTATACTCGAGCAGAGGACTTTGCTATACTCGATCAGGGGATATGTTATACTCGATCAGGGGACTTTGTTATACTTGATTAGGGGACTTTGTTATACTCGATCAGGGGACTTTGTTATACTCGATCAGAAGACTTTGTTATACTCGACGAGGGGCCTTTGCTATACTCGATTAGAAAACTTTGTTATACTCGACCAGGGGACTTTGCTATACTCGATCAGGGGACTTTGATATACTCGATCAGGGACTTTGTTATACTCGTCCAGGGGGCTTTGTTATACTAGGATCAGGGGACTTTGTTATTCTCGACCAGAGGACTTTGTTATACTCGAACAGAGGCATTTGTTATACTCGGTCAGGGGACTTTGTTATGCTCGATCTGGGGAGTTTGTTATACTGGGCCAGGAGACTTTGTTATACTCGATTAGGGGATATGTTATACTCGATCAGGGGACTGCGTTATACTGGAACAGGGGATTTTGTTATACTCGATCAGGGGACTTTGTTATATTCAATAAGGGGACTTAATGTTAGACTCGAACAGGGGACTTTTTTATACCTGACCAATGGACTTTGTTATACTCGATTAGGGGCCTTTGTTATACTAGATGAGGGGGCTTTGTTTTGCTCGACCAGGGGACTTTTTCATACTTGATCAGGGGACTTTGTCATACTCGATCAGTGGACTTTTCTATATTTGACCAATGGACTTTACTATACTCGATGAGGGGCCTTTGTTATACTCATCAGGGACTTTGTTATAGTCGACCAGGGGACTTTGTTATACTCGATTAGGCTTTGTTATACTTGATGAGGGGACTTGCTATACTCGACCAGGGGACTTTGTTATACTCGATCAGGGGACTTTGTTATACTCGAGCAGGAGACTTTGTTATACTCGATCAGGGGACTTTTTTATACTCGACCAGAGGACTTTGTTATACTCGATCAGGGGATATGTTATACTCGTCCAGGGGGCTTTGTTATACTAGGATCAGGGGACTTTGTTATGCTCGATCAGGGGACATTGTCTTACTCGATCAGGGCCCTTTGTTATACTCGACCAGGAGAATTTGTTATAATCGATTAGGGGACTCTGTTATGCTCGATCTAGGGTCTTTGTTAAACTGGGCCAGGAGACGTTGTTATACTCGATCAAGGGATATGTTATACTCGATCAGGGGACTTTGTTATACTGGACCAGGGGACTTTTTATACTTGACCAACGGACTTTGTTATACTCGATAAGGGGCCTTTCTTATACTCGATCAGGGGACTTTGTTATACTCGAGCAGGGGACTTTGTTATATTCGATCAGGGGACTTTTTTTACTCGACCAGAGGACTTTGTATTATTCGATTAGGGGACTTTGTTATACTCGACCAGGGGACTTTTTTATACTCGACCAGAAGACTTTGTTATACTCGAACAGGGGATATGTTATACTCGATCAGAGGACTTTGTTATACTCAACCAGAGGACTTTGTTATACTCAATCAGGGGACTTTGTTATACTCGATTAGGGGCCTTTGTTATACACGATGAGGGGGCTTTGTCATACTCGACCAGGGGACTTTGCTATACTCGACCAGGGGACTTTGTTATACTCGATCAGGGACTTTGTTATACTCGACCAGGGTACTCTTTTATACTTGATCAGTGGACTTTGTCATACGCGATCAGTGGACTTTCCTATATTTGACCAATGGACTTTGCTATAATCGATGAGGGGCCTTTGTTATACTCGATCAGGGGACTTTGTTATACTCGACCAGTGGACTTTGTTATACTCGATCAGGGGATATGTTATACGCGATGAGGGTACTTTGTTATAATTGATTAGGGGACTTTGTTATCCTCGATCAGAGGACTTTGTTATACTTGATCAGAGGACTTTGTTATACTCGGCCAGGGGCCTTTGTTATCCTCGATTAGAAAACTTTGTTATACTCGACCAGGGGACTTTGTTATACTCCACCAGGGACTTTGTTATTCTCGATCAGGGGATATGTTATACTCGATTAGGGGACTTTGTTATACTCGGTTCAGGGGACTTTGTTATACTCGTCCAGGGGGCTTTGTTATACTAGTATCAGGGAACTTTGTTATACTCGATCAGGGGACTTTGTCTTACTCGATCAGGGCCCTTTGCTATACTCGACCGGGGGACTTTGTTATAATCGATCAGGGGACTTTGGTATGCTCGATCTAGGGACTTTGTTATACTGGGCCAGGGGACTTGTTTATACTTGATCAGGGATCATTGTTACGCTGCACCAGGGGACATTTTGATTCTCGATTAGGGGACTTTGTTATACTCGGTTAGGGGACTTTTGTTATACTCGATTAGGGGACTTTGTTATACTCGACCTGGGGCCTTTGTTATACTCGAATAGGGGACTTTGTTTTACTCGATAAGGGGACTTTCTTAGACTCGAACAGGTAACTTTGTTATACTCGATCAGGGGACTTTGTCTTACTCGATCAGGGCCCTTTGCTATAATCGACCGGGGGACTTTGTTATAATCGATCAGGGGACTTTGGTATGCTCGATCTAGGGACTTTGTTATACTGGGCCAGGGGACTTTTTTATACTCGATCAGGGACATTGTTACGCTGGACCAGGGGACATTTTTATTCTCGATTAGGAGACTTTGTTTTACTCGATTAGGGGACTTTTGTTACACTAGATCAGGGCACTTTGTTATACTCGACCAGGGGCCTTTGTTATGCTCGATTAGAAGACTTTGTTTTACTCGATAATGGGACTTTGATATACTCGATCAGGGGACTTTCTTATACTCGATGAGGGGCCTTTGTTATACTCGGTCAGGGGCCTTTATTTTACTCGATCAAGGGACTTTGTTATACTCGATTAGAGGCCTTTTTTGGACTCGATCAGGGGACTTTTTTATACTCGAGCAGGGGGCTTTGTTATACTCGATCAGGGGACTTTGTTATACTAGATCAGGAGGCTTTGTTAACCTCGATCAGGGGACTTTGCTATACTCGACCAGGGGACTTTGTTATACTCGATTAGGGCACTTTGTTATACTCGATCAGGAGGCTTTTTTATACTCGATCAGTGGACTTTGCTATCCTCGACCAGGGACCTTTGTTATACTCGATCATTGGACTTTGTTATACTCGATTAGGGGCCTTTGTTATACTCGATGATGGGGCTTTGTTATACTCGACCAGGGGACTTTGCTATATTCGACCAGGGGACTTTGTTATACTCGATTAGGGGACTTTGTTATACTCGACCAGGGAACTTTTTTATACTTGACCAATGGACTTTGTTATACTCGATGAGGGGCCTTTGTTATACTCGATGATGGGACTTTGTTATACTCCACCAGGGGACTTTGTTATACTCGATCAGGTGACTTTGTTATACTCGTTCAGGTGACTTTGTTATACTCGATCAGAGGACTTTGTTATACTCGATTAGGGGCCTTTGTTATACTCGATGACGGGGCTTTGTTATACTCGACCAGGGGACTTTGCTATAGTCGACCAGGGGACTTTGTTATAATCGATCAGGGGACTTTGTTATGCTCAATCTGGGGACTTTGTTATACTGGGCCTGGAGACTTTGTTATACTCGAGCAGGGGATTTGTTCTACTCGATTAGGGGACTTTGTTATACTGGACCAGGGGACTTTGTTATACTCGATCAGGGGTTATGTTATACTCGATCAGGGGACTTTGTTATACTCGATTAGGTGACTTTGTTTTACTTGATTAGGGGACTTTTTTATACTCGATCAAAGGACTTTGCTATACTTGATCAGAGGACTTTGTTATACTCGACCAGGAGCCTTTGTTATACTCGATTAGAAAACTTTGTTATACTCGACCAGGGGACTTTGTTATACTCCACCAGAGACTCTGTTATACTCGATCAGGGGATATGTTATGCTCGTTCAGGGGACTTTGTTATACTCGATTCGGGGGACTTTGTCTTACTCGATCAGGTACCTTTGTTATCCTCGACCAGGGGACTTTGTTATAATCGATTAGGGGACTTTGTTATGCTCGATCTGGGGACTTTGTTAAACTGGGTTACGAGACGTTGTTATACTCGATCAGGGAATTTTTGTTATACTCGATCAGGGGACTTTGTTATACTCGACCGGAGGCCTTTGTTACACTCGATCAGGGGACTTTGTTATACTCGATAAGGGGACTTTGCTATACTCGATAAGGGGAATTTGTTATACTCAATAAGGGGACTTAATGTTAGACTCGAACAGGGGACTTTGTTTTACTCGATCAAGGGACTTTGTTATACTCGATCAGGGGATTTTGTTATAATCGACCAGAGGACTTTGTTATACTCAATCAGGGGATATGTTATACTTGATCAGGGGACTTTGTTATACTCAACCAGGGGACTTTGTTATACTTGATTAGGGGCCTCTTTTATACTCGATGAGGAGGCTTTGTTATACTCGTCCAGGGGACTTTGCTATAGTTCACCAGGGGACTTTGTTATACTCGATTAGGGGACTTTGTTATACTCAACAAGGGGACTTTGTTATACTCGATCGGGGGACTTTGTTATACTCGATGAGTGAACTTTCCTATATTTGACCAATGGACTTTGATATACTCGATAAGGGGCCTTTGTTATACTCGATCAGGGGACATTGTTATAATCGACCAGGGGACTTTGTTATACTCGATGAGGGGACTTTGTTATACTCGATAAGGGGATATGTTATACTCGATCAGGGGACTTTGTTATACTCGACTAGGGGCCTTTGTTATACTCGATTAGAAAACTTTGTTATACTCGATCAGAGGACTTTGTTATACTCGATCAGGGGATATGTTATACTCGATCAGGGGACTTTGTTATACTCGACTAGGGGCCTTTGTTATACTCGATTAGAAAACTTTGTTATACTCGATCAGGAGACTTTGTTATATACGATTAGGGAACTTTGTTATACTCCACCAGGGACTTTGTTATATTCGATCAGGGGATATGCCATACTTGACCAGGGGACTTTGTTATACACGATCAGGGGACTTTGTTATACTCGACCATGGGACTTTTTTATACTTGACCAATGGACTTTGTTATACTCAATGAGGGGCCTTTGTTATACTCGATCAGGGGACTTTGTTATACACGACCAGGGGATTTTGTTATACGCAATCAGGGGACTTTTTTATACTCGACCAGAAGACTTTGTTATACTCGATCAGGGGACATGTTATACTCGATCAGGAGACTTTGTTATACTCAACCAGAGTACTTTGTTATACTCGATCAGGGCCTTTGTTATACTCAATTAGGGGACTTTGGTATACTCGATTAGGGGCCTTTGTTATACTCGACCAGGGGACTTTGTTATACTCGATAAGGTGAATTTGTTATACTCGATAAAGGGACTTAATGTTAGACTCGAACAGGTGAATTTGTTATACTTGACCAGGGGACTTTGTTATACTCTACCAGAGGCCTTTGTTATACTCGATTAGGGACCTTTTTTGGACTCGATGAGGGCTTTTGTTATACTCGATCAGGTGACTTTATTATACTCGATCAGGGGACCTACTTATACTCGAGCAGGGGGCTTTATTATACTCGAACAGGGGACTTTTTTATACTCGACCAGAGGACTTTGTTATACTCGACCAGGGGCTATGTTATACTTGATCAAGGGACTTTGTTATACTCGACCAGGGGACTTTTTATACTTGACCAATGGACTTTGTTATACTCAATGAGGGGCCTTTTGTTATACTCGATCAGGTGACTTTGTTATATACGACCAGGGGACTTTGTTATACTTGATTAGGGGACTTTGTTATACTTGATCAGAGGACTTTGTTATCCTCGACCAGGGGCCTTTCTTATACTCGATTAGAAAACTTTGTTATACTCGACCAGGGGACTTTGTTATACTCCACCAGGGACTTTGTTATACTCGATCAGGGGACTTTGTTATACTCGGTTCAGGTGTCTTTGTTATACTCGTCCAGTGGGCTTTGTTATACTATGATCAGGGGACTTTGTTATACTCGATCAGGGGACTTTTTTATACTCGACCAGAGGACTTTGTTATACTCGACCAGGGGCTATGTTATACTTGATCAAGGGACTTTGTTATACTCGTCCAGGGGACTTTCTATACTTGACCAATGGACTTTGTTATACTCAATGAGGGGCCTTTTGTTATACTCGATCAGGTGACTTTGTTATATACGACCAGGGGACTTTGTTATACTTGATTACGGGACTTTGTTATACTTGATCAGAGGACTTTGTTATACTCGACCAGGGGCCTTTGTTATACTCGATTAGAAAACTTTGTCATACTCGACCAGGGGACTTTGTTATACTCCACCAGGGACTTTGTTATACTCGATCAGGGGACTTTGTTATACTCGGTTCAGGTGTCTTTGTTATACTCGGCCAGTGGGCTTTGTTATACTAGGATCAGGGGACTTTGTTATACTCGATCAGGGGACTTTTTCTTATTCGATCAGGGCCCTTTGTTATACTCGACTAGGGGACTTTGTTATACTTGATTAGGGGACTTTGTTATACTCGATCAAAGGACTTTGTTATATTTGATCAGAGGACTTTGTTATACTGGACCAGGGGCCTTTGATATACTCGATTAGAAAACTTTGTTATACTCGACCAGGGGCCTTTGTTATACTCGATTAGAAAACTTTGTTATACTCGACCAGGGGACTTTGTTATACTCCACCTGGGACTTTGTTATACTCGATCAGGGGATATGTTATACTCGATCAGGGGACTTTGATATACTCGGTTCAGGTGTCTTTGTTATACTCGTCCAGTGGGCTTTGTTATACTAGGATCAGGGGACTTTGTTATACTCGAACAGGGGACTTTGTTATACACGACCAGGGGACTTTGTTATACGCGATCAAGGGACTTTTTTATACTCAACGAGAGGACTTTGTTATACTCGATTAGGGGATATGTTATACTCGATCATGGGACTTTGTTATACTCAACCAGAGTACTTTGTTATACTCGATCAGGGGACATTGTTATACTCGTCCAGGGGACTTTTTTATACATGATCAGGGGAGTTTGTCATACTCGATCAGTGGACTTTCCTTTATTTGACCAATGGACTTTGCTATACTCGACCAGGGGACATTGTTATGCTCGATCAGGGGACTTTGTTATACTCGACCAGAGAACTTTGTTATACTCGATCAGGGGATATGTTATACTCGATCAGGGGACTTTGTTATACTCGATTAGGTGACTTTGTTTTACTTGATTAGGGGACTTTTTTATACTCGATCAAAGGACTTTGTTGTACTTGATCAGAGGACTTTGTTATACTCGACCAGGAGCCTTTGTTATACTCGATTAGAAAACTTTGTTATACTCGACCAGGGGACTTTGTTATACTCCACCAGGGACTCTGTTATACTCGATCAGGGGATATGTTATGCTCGATCAGGGGACTTTGTTATACTCGATTCAGGGGACTTTGTCTTACTCGATCAGGGTCCTTTGTTATACTCGACCAGGGGACTTTGTTATAATCGATTAGCGGACTTTGTTATGCTCGATCTGGGGACTTTGTTAAACTGGGCCACGAGACGTTGTTATACTCGATCAGGGGATTTTTGTTATACTCGATCAGGGGAATTTGTTATACTCGACCAGAGGCCTTTGTTACACTCGATCAGGGGACTTTGTTATACTCGATAAGGGGACTTTGTTATACTCGATAAGGGGAATTTGTTATACTCAATAAGGGGACTTAATGTTAGACTCGAACAGGGGACTTTGTTTTACTCGATCATGGGACTTTGTTACACTCGATCAGGGGATTTTGTTATACTCGACTAGAGGACTTTGTTATACTCGATCTAGGGATATGTTATACTCAATCAGGGGACTTTTTTATACTCGACCAGAGGACTATGTTATACTCGATCAGGAGACTTTGTTATACTCGACCAGGGGACTTTTTATACTTGACCAATGGACTTTGTTATACTCGATGAGGGGCCTTTGTTATACTCGATCTGGGGACTTTGTTACAGTCGAGCAGGGGACTTTGTTATACTCCATCAGGGGTCTTTTTTATACTCGACAAGAGGACTATGTTATACTCGATCAGGGGACTTTGTTATACTCGACCAGGGGACTTTTTTATACTTGACCAATGGACTTTGTTATACTGAATGTGGGGCCTTTGTTATACTCGATATGGGGACTTTGTTATACTCGAACAGGGGACTTTTTTATACTTGACCAATGAACTTTGTTATACTAAATGAGGGGACTTTGTTATACTCAACTTTGTTATACAGGGGCCTTTGTTATACCCGATTAGGGGCCTTTGTTATACTCGATGAGGGGGCTTTGTTATACTCGACCAGGGGACTTTGTTATACTCGATCAGGGGACTTTGTTATACTCGACAAGGGGACTTTTTTATAATTAATCAGGGGACATTGTCATACTCGATCAGTGGACTTTCCTATATTTGACCAATGGACTTTGCTATAGTTGACCAGGGGACTTTGTTATACTCGATTAGGGGACTTTGTTATACTCAACCAGGGGACTTTGTTATACTCGATCGGGGGACTTTGTTATACTCGATGAGTGAACTTTCCTATATTTGACCAATGGACTTTGATATACTCGATAAGGGGCTTTTGTTATACTCGATCAGGGGACTTTGTTATACTCGACCAGGGGACTTTGTTATACTCGATCAGAGGACTTTGTTATACTCGAGCAGAGGACTTTGTTATACTCTGTCAGGGGACTTTGTTATACTCGTCCAGGGGGCTTTGTTATACTCGGTCAGGGGACTTTGTTATACTCGATCAGGGGACTTTGTCTTACTCGATCAGGGCCATTTACTATACTCGACCAGGGGACTTTGTTTTAATCGATAAGGGGACTTTGTTATACTCGAACAGGGGACTTTGTTATACTGGGCCAGGGAACTTTTTTATACTCGGTCAGGGGACTTTGTTATACTAGTATCAGGGGACTTTGTTATTCTCGACCAGAGAACTTTGTTATACTCGACTAGAGGCCTTTGTTATCCTCGGTCAGGGACTATGTTATAATCGACCAGGGAACTTTGTTATACTCGTTCAGGGGACTTTGTTATTCTCGACAAGGGGACTTTTTTATTAATAATCAGAGGACTTTGTCATACTCGATCAGTGGACTTTCGTATATTTGACCAATGGACTTTGTTATGCTCGATCTGGGGTTTTGTTATACTGGGCCAGGAGACTTTGTTATACTCGATGATGGGATATGTTATACTCGATCAGGGGACTTTGTTATACTCGATTAGGGACTTTGTTATACTCGATCAGGGGACTGTGTTATACTCGTCCAGGGGGCTTTGTTATACTGGGCCAGGGGACTTTTTTACACTCGATCAGCGGACTTTGTTATACTGGACAATGGGACTTTTTTATACTCGATCAGGGACTTTGTTATACTCGATAAGGAGACTTTGTTCTACTCGATAAGGGGAGTTTGTTATACTCGATAAGGGGACTTTGTTAGACTCGATGAGGCGCCTTTGTTATACTAGATGAGGGGACTTTGTTATACTCGATTAGGGGCCTTTTTTAGACTCGATCAGGGGCCTTTGTTATACTCGATCAGGTGACTTTGTTATAATCGATCAGAGGACTTTGTTATGCTCGATCTGGGGACTTCTTTATACTGCGCCAGGAGACGTTGTTATACTCGCTGAGGGGATATGTTATACTCGATCAGGGTCTTTGTTATATTGGACCAGGGAACTTTGTTTTACTCGATCAGGGACTTTATTATACTCGATGAGGGGACTTTGTTATATTCGTCCAGGGGGCTTTGTTATACTCGATGAGGAGCCTTTGTTATACTCGATATGGGGACTTTGTTATACTCGACCAGGGGACTTTTTTATACTTGACCAATGGACTTTGTTATACTCAATGAGGGGCCTTTGTTATACTCTGTTACGAGTTGGGGATTTAGAATATAGTTATACGTCTACCCAGATCCCAACAGGTAACAAAAAAACAAAAACAAAGACAATCGGACTATAAAAGGGTAGACAAAGGATGCGAGTTTTCGTTGTATATAATAAAGTACCATAAATCCCTTAACAAAATATTCAGCTTATAAATTACCCTTAACCAAACTTAACCTAAACATTAACAGTATATACATATTAATAAACATAAAACAATCTTGAAGCAAGTGGACGTGGGGGAGTTAATACAAAATATAAGTACTTAAGTGAGGAGCTGAGATGGCTGACGAGTAAGGCTGAGTATTGTAGAAGACGGTAGGTAGTCACTGCACGTAGGTTTAGAGGATAGATGATCCTGTGGTCACTTCCCAGAGCCAAGTGTTCTCTCCTCGAATTGGAGCTGACCAAAGAAGACTTTGAGGAGGTGACGCAACAACCAGGATATGGAGAAGAGAAACCCCGGAGTGGTAACTAAGACGAGTCATACTCGTGTCTCGTCCCTAGATGGCGTTGCTCGTGGTGCTGGGTAGGTAGATCAGGACAATAGATGGCGTGGTTCGTAGTGCTGGGTGGAGGGGTTCGTAACAACTCGATCAGGGGACTTTCTTATACTTGACCAGGGGACTTTGTTATACACGATCAGGGGACTTTTTTATACTCGATCAGGGGACTTTGTTATACTCAACAAGAGGACTATGTTATACTCGATCAGGGGACTTTGTTATACTCAATCAGGGACTTTGTTATACTCGATGAGGGGCCTTTGTTATTCTCGATGAGGGGGGTTTGTTATACTCGACCAGGGGACTTTGTTATACTCGACCAGGGGACTTTGTTATACTCGATCAGGGGACTTTGTTATACTCGACAAGAGGACTTTTTTATACTCGGTCAGGGGATATGTTATATTTGATCAGGGGACTTTGTTATACTCGACCAGGGGACTTTGTTATAATCGCCCAGGGGCCTTTGTTATACGTGATTAGAAAACTTTGTTATACTCGACCAGGGGACTTTGTTATACTCGATCAAGGGACTTCTGTTATACTCGATGAGGGGACTTTGTTATACTCGACCAGGGGCCTTTGTTATACAGGATCACCGGACTTTGTTATACTCGAACAAGGGACTTTGTTATACTCGATTAGGGGCCTTTGTTATACTAGATCAGGGGACTTTGTTATACTCGATGAGGGGCCTTTTTTAGACTCGATCAGGGGCCTTTGTTATACTCGATCAGGGTACTTTGTTATACTCGATTAGGGGACTTTCTTATACTCGAGCAGGGGGCTGTGTTATACTCGATCAGGGGACTTTGTTATACTCGATGAGGAGGCTTTGTTATACTCGATCAGGGGACTTTGCTATACTCGGTTCAGGGGTCTTTGTTATACTCGTCCAGTGGGCTTTGTTATACTAGGATTAGGGGACTTTGTTATACTCGATCAAAGGACTTTGTCTTACTCAATGAGGGCCCTTTGTTATACTCGACCAGGGGACTTATTTATACTTGATCAATGGACTTTGTTATAATCCATGAGGGGCCTTTGTTATACTGCGCCAGGAGACGTTGTTATACTCGATGAGGGGATATGTTATACTCGATCAGGGTCTTTGTTATATTGGACCAGGGGACTTTGTTATACTCGATCAGGGACTTTATTATACTCGATGAGGGGACTTTGTTATATTCGTCCAGGGGGCTTTGTTATACTCGATGAGGAGCCTTTGTTATACTCGATATGGGGACTTTGTTATACTCGACCAGGAGAGTTTTTTATACTTGACCAATGGACTTTGTTATACTCAATGAGGGCCCTTTGTTATACTCGATCAGGGGACTTTCTTATACTTGACCAGGGGACTTTGTTATACACGATCAGGGGACTTTTTTATACTCGATCAGGAGACTTTGTTATACTCAATCAGGGACTTTGTTATACTCGATGAGGGGCCTTTGTTATACTCCATGAGGGGGCTTTGTTATACTCGACCAGGGGACTTTGTTATAGTCGACCAGGGGACTTTGTTATACTCGATCAGGGGACTTTTTTATACTCGACAAGAGGACTTTGTTATACTCGGTCAGGGAATATGTTATATTCGATCAGGGGACTTTGTTATACTCGACCAGGGGACTTTGTTATAATCGCCCAGGGGCCTTTGTTATACGCGATTAGAAACCTTTGTTATATTCGACCAGGGGACTTTGTTATGCTCGATCAAGGGACTTCTGTTATACTCGATGAGGGGACTTTGTTATACTCGACCAGGGGCCTTTGTTATACAGGATCACCGGACTTTGTTATACTCGAACAGGGGACTTTGTTATACTCGAGCAGGAGACTTTGTTATACTCGATTAGGCGGCTTTGTTATACTCGATGAGGGAACTTTGTTAAATCGATGAGGGGCCTTTGTTATACTCGATTAGGGGCCTTTGTTATACTAGATCAGGGTACTTTGTTATACTCGATGAGGGGCCTTTGTTAGACTCGATCAGGGGCCTTTGTTATACTCGATCAGGGGACTTTGTTATACTCGATCAGGGACTTTCTTATACTCGAGCAGGGGACTTTGCTATACTCGACCAGGGGACTTTGTTATACTCGATCAGGGGACTTTGTTATACTCGATGAGGGGCCTTTTTTAGACTCGATCAGGGGCCTTTGTTATACTCAATCAGGGGACTTTGTTATACTCGATGAGGAGGCTTTGTTATACTCGATCAGGGGACTTTGCTATACTCGACCAGGAGACTTTGTTATACTCGATCAGGGGACTTTGTTATACTCGACCAGGGGACTTTTTTATACTTGATCAATGGACTTTGTTATACTCGATGAGGGGCCTTTGTTATACTCGATCTGGGGACTTTGTTATACTCGAGCAGGGGACTTTTTTATACTCCATCAGGGGACTTTTTTATACTCAACCAGAGGACTTTGTTATACTCGACTAGGGGACTTTTTTATACTTGACCAATGGACTTTGTTATACTCAATGAGGGGCCTTTGTTATACTCGATCAGGGGACTTTGTTATACTCGACCAGGGGACTTTGTTATATGCGATCAGGGGACTTTTTTATACTCGATCAGGGACTTTGTTATACTCAACCAGAGGACTTTGTTATACTTGATCAGGGGACTTTGTTATACTCAATCAGGGGACTTTGTCATACTCGATCAGTGGACTTTCCTATATTTGACCAATGGACTTTGCTATACTCGATGAGGGGCTTTTGTTATACTCGATGAGGGGACTTTGTTATACTCGACCAGGGGACTTTGTTATACTCGATCCGGGGACTTTGTTATACTCGAGCAGAGAACTTTGTTATACTCTGTCAGGGGACTTTTTTATACACGTCCAGGTTGCTTTGTTATACTCAGTCAGGGGACTTTATTATACTCGATCAGGGGAAATTGTCTTACTCGATCAGGACCCTTTGCTATACTCGACAAGGGGACTTTGTTTTAATCGATCAGGAGACTTTGTTATACTCGATTAGGGGACTTTGTTATACTGGGCCAGAGGACTTTTTTATACTCGGTCAGGGGACTTTGTTATACTAGTATCAGGGGACTTTGTTATTCTCGACCAGGGGACTTTGTTATACTCGACCAGAGGCCTTAGTTATCCTCGGTACGGGACTATGTTATAATCTATCAGGGGACTTTGTTATGCTCGATCTGGGGCTTTGTTATACTGGGCCAGGAGACTTTGTTATACTCGATGAGGGGATATGTTATACTCGATCAGGGGACTTTTTTATACTCGATCACGGGACTTTTGTTATACTCGATCAGGGGACTTTGTTATACTCGATCACGGGACTTTTGTTATACTCGATTAGGGGACTTTGTTATACTCGTCCAGGGGACTTTGTTATAATCGATCAGGGGACTTTGTTATGCTCGATATGGGGACTTTGTTATACTGGGCCAGGGGACATATTTATACTCGATCAGCGGACTTTGTTATACTCGATAAGGGGACTTTGTTGTACTCGATAAGGGAAATTTGTTATACTCGATAAGGGGACTTTGTTAGACTCGACAGGGGACTTTGTTATACTCGACCAGGGGACTTTGTTATACGATTAGGCGGGTTGTTATACTCAATCAGGACTTTGTTATACTCAATCAGGGACTTTGTTATACTCGATGAGGGGACTTTGTTATACTCGATGAGGGGCTTTGTTATACTCGAACTTTGTTATATTCACCAGAGGACTCTGTTATACTCGATCAGGGAACTTTGTTATACTCAATCAGGGGACTTTGTTATACTCGATGAGGGGCCTTTGTTATACTCGATGAGAGGGCTTTGTTATACTCGACCAGGGGACTTTGTTATATTCGACCAGGAGACTTTGTTATACTCGACCAGGGGACTTTTGTTATAATCGACCAGGGGCCTTTGTATACTCGATTAGAAAACTTTGTTATACTCGACCAGGGGACTTTGTTATACTCGATCAAGGGACTTTTGTTATACTCGATCAGGGGACTGTGTTATACTCGACCAGGGGCCTTTGTTATACTCGATCACCGGATTTTGTTATACTCGATAAGGGGACTTTGTTATACTCGTCCAGGGGGCTTTGTTATACTGGGCCAGGGGACTTTTTTACACTCGATCAGCGGACTTTGTTATACTGGACCATGGGACTTTTTTATACTCGATCAGGGACTTTGTTATACTCGATAAGGAGACTTTGTTCTACTCGATAAGGGGAATTTGTTATACTCGATAAGGGGACTTTGTTAGACTCGATGAGGCGCCTTTGTTATACTAGATGAGGGGACTTTGTTATACTCGATTAGGGGCCATTTTTAGACTCGATCAGGGGCCTTTGTTATACTCGATCAGGGGACCTTGTTATACTCGAGCAGGGGGCTTCGTTATACTCGATCAGGGGACTTTGTTATACTCGATGAGGAGGCTTTGTTATACTCGATTAGGGGACTTTGCTATACTCGACCAGGGGACTTTGTTAAACTCAATCAGGGGACTTTGTTATACTCGACCAGGGGACTTATTTATACTTGATCAATGGACTTTGTTATACTCCATGAGGGGCCTTTGTTATACTCGACCAGGGGCCTTTGTTATACTCGATTAGAAAACTTTGTTATACTCGACCAGGGGACTTTGTTATACTCTACCAGGGACTTTGTTATACTCGATCAGGGGATATGTTATACTCCATCAGGGGACTTTGTTATGCTCGGTTCAGGGGTCTTTGTTATACTCGTCCAGTGGGCTTTGTTATACTAGGATCAGGCGACTGTGTTATACTCGATCAAAGGACTTTGTCTTACTCGATGAGGGCCCTTTGTTATACTCGACCAGGTGACTTTGTTATAATCGATAAGGGGACTTTGTTATGCTCGATCTGGGGACTTTGTTATACTGCGCCAGGAGACGTTGTTATACTCGATGAGGGGATATGTTATACTCGATCAGGGTCTTTGTTATATTGGACCAGGGGACTTTGTTTTACTCGATCAGGGACTTTATTATACTCGATGAGGGGACTTTGTTATGTTCGTCCAGGGGGCTTTGTTATACTCGATGAGGAGCCTTTGTTATACTCGATATGGGGACTTTGTTATACTCGACCAGGGGACTTTTTTATACTTGACCAATGGACTTTGTTATACTCAATGAGGGGCCTTTGTTATACTCGATCAGGGGACTTTCTTATACTTGACCAGGGGACTTTGTTATACACGATCAGGGGACTTTTTTATACTCGATTAGGGGACTTTGTTATACTCAACAAGAGAACTATGTTATACTCGATCAGGGGACTTTGTTATACTCAATCAGGGACTTTGTCATACTCGATGAGGGGCCTTTGTTATACTCGTTGAGGGGGCTTTCTTATACTCGACCAGGGGACTTTGTTATACTCGACCATGGGACTTTGTTATACTCGATCAGGGGACTTTGTTATACTCGACAAGAGGACTTTTTTATACTCGGTCAGGGGATATGTTATACTTGATCAGGGGACTTTGTTATACTCGACCAGGGGACTTTGTTATAATCGCCCAGGGGCCTTTGTTATACGTGATTAGAAAACTTTGTTATACTCGACCAGGGGACTTTGTTATACTCTATCAAGGGACTTCTGTTATACTCGATGAGGGGACTTTGTTATACTCGACCAGGGGCCTTTGTTATACAGGATCACCGGACTTTGTTATACTCGAACAAGGGACTTTGTTATCCTCGAGCAGGAAACTTTGTTATACTCGATTAGGCGGCTTTGTTATACTCGATGAGGGAACTTTATTAAATCGATGATGGGGCCTTTGTTATACTCGATTAGGGGCCTTTGTTATACTAGATCAGGGGACTTTGTTATACTCGATGAGGGGCCTTTTTTAGATTCGATTAGGGGCCTTTGTTATACTCGATCAGGGGACTTTGTTATACTCGATCAGGGGACTTTCTTATACTCGAGCAGGGGGCTGTGTTATACTCGATCAGGGGACTTTGTTATACTCGATGAGGAGGCTTTGTTATACTCGATCAGGGGACTTTGCTATACTCGGTTCAGGGGTCTTTGTTATACTCGTCCAGTGGGCTTTGTTATACTAGGATTAGGGGACTTTGTTATACTCGATCAGGGGACTTATTTATACTTGATCAATGGACTTTGTTATAATCCATGAGGGGCCTTTGTTATACTCGACCAGGGGCCTTTGTTGTACTCGATTAGAAAACTTTTTTATACTCGACCAGGGGACTTTGTTATACTCCACCAGGGAATTTGTTATACTCGATCAGGGGATATGTTATACTCCATCAGGGGACTTTGTTATGCTCGATTCAGGGGTCTTTGTTATACTCGTCCAGTGGGCTTTGTTATACTAGGATCAGGGGACTTTGTTATACTCGATCAAAGGACTTTGTCTTACTCAATGAGGGCCCTTTGATATACTCGACCAGGGGACTTTGTTATAATCGATCAGGGGACTTTGTTATGCTCGATTTTGGGACTTTGTTATACTGCGCCAGGAGACGTTTTTATACTCGATGAGGGGATATGTTATACTCGATCAGGGTATTTGTTATATTGGACCAGGGGACTTTGATATACTCGATCAGGGACTTTATTATACTCGATGAGGGGACTTTGTTATATTCGTCCAGGGGGCTTTGTTATACACGATGAGGAGCCTTTGTTATACTTGATATGGGGACTTTGTTATACTCGACCAGGGGACTTTTTTATACTTGACCAATGGACTTTGTTATACTCAATGAGGGGCCTTTGTTATACTCGATTAGGGGACTTTCTTATACTTGACCAGGGGACTTTGTTATACACGATCAGGGGGCTTTTTTATACTCGATCAGGAGACTTTGTTATACTCAACCAGAGGACTATGTTATACTCGATGAGGGGCCTTTGTTATACTCGATGAGGGGGCTTTGTTATACTCGACCAGGGGACTTTGTTATACTCGATCAGGGGACTTTGTTATACTCGACAAGAGGACTTTGTTATACTCGGTCAGGGGATATGTTATACTCGATCAGGGGACTTTGTTATACTCAACCAGGGGACTTTGTTATAATCGCCCAGGGGCCTTTGTTATACGCGATTAGAAAACTTTGTTATATTCGACCAGGGGACTTTGGTATACTCGATCAAGGGACTTCTGTTATACTCGATGAGGGGACTTTGGTATACTCGACCAGGGGCCTTTGTTATACAGGATCACCGGACTTTGTTATACTCGAACAGGGGACTTTGTTATACTCGAGCAGGAGACTTTGTTATACTCGATGAGGGGGCTTTGTTATACTCGATTAGGGGCCTTTGTTATACTAGATCAGGGTACTTTGTTATACTCGATGAGGGGCCTTTGTTAGACTCGATCAGAGGCCTTTAATATACTCGATCAGGGGACTTTGTTATACTCGATCAGGGGACTTTCTAATACTCGAGCAGGGGACTTTGCTATACTCGACCATGGGACTTTCTTATACTCGATCAGGGGACTTTGTTATACTCGATGAGGGGCCTTTTTTAGACTCGATCAGGGGCCTTTGTTATACTCGATAAGGGGACTTTGTTATACTCGATGAGGAGGCTTTGTTATACTCGATCAGGGGACTTTGCTATACTCGACCAGGAGACTTTGTTATACTCGATCAGGGGACTTTGTTATACTCGATCAGGGGACTTTGTTATACTCGATGAGGAGGCTTTGTTATACTCGATGAGGGGCCTTTGTTATACTCGATCTGGGGACTTTGTTATACTCGAGCAGGGGACTTTTTTATACTCCATCAGGGGACTTTTTTATACTCAACCAGAGGACTTTGTTATACTCGACTAGGGGACTTTTTTATACTTGACCAATGGACTTTGTTATACTCAATGAGGGGCCTTTGTTATACTCGATCAGGGGACTTTGTTATACTCGACCAGGGGACTTTGTTATATGCGATCAGGGGACTTTTTTATACTCGATCAGGGACTTTGTTATACTCAACCAGAGGACTTTGTTATACTTGATCAGGGGACTTTGTTATACTCAATCAGGGGACTTTGTCATACTCGATCAGTGGACTTTCCTATATTTGACCAATGGACTTTGCTATACTCGATGAGGGGCTTTTGTTATACTCGATGAGGGGACTTTGTTATACTCGACCAGGGGACTTTGTTATACTCGATCCGGGGACTTTGTTATACTCGAGCAGAGAACTTTGTTATACTCTGTCAGGGGACTTTTTTATACACGTCCAGGTTGCTTTGTTATACTCAGTCAGGGGACTTTATTATACTCGATCAGGGGAAATTGTCTTACTCGATCAGGACCCTTTGCTATACTCGACAAGGGGACTTTGTTTTAATCGATCAGGAGACTTTGTTATACTCGATCAGGGGACTTTGTTATACTGGGCCAGAGGACTTTTTTATACTCGGTCAGGGGACTTTGTTATACTAGTATCAGGGGACTTTGTTATTCTCGACCAGGGGACTTTGTTATACTCGACCAGAGGCCTTTGTTATCCTCGGTACGGGACTATGTTATAATCTATCAGGGGACTTTGTTATGCTCGATCTGGGGCTTTGTTATACTGGGCCAGGAGACTTTGTTATACTCGATGAGGGGATATGTTATACTCGATCAGGGGACTTTGTTATACTCGATCACGGGACTTTTGTTATACTCGATCAGGGGACTTTGTTATACTCGATCACGGGACTTTTGTTATACTCGATCAGGGGAC
This sequence comes from Homarus americanus, assembly GCF_018991925.1. Lineage (NCBI taxonomy): Eukaryota > Metazoa > Arthropoda > Malacostraca > Decapoda > Nephropidae > Homarus > Homarus americanus. The sequence continues at coordinate 22,739 of NW_024730282.1, forward strand.
TTTGTTATACTCGTCCAGGGGGCTTTGTTATACTCGACCAGGGGACTTTGTTATAATCGATCAGGGGACTTTGTTATGCTCGATATGGGGACTTTGTTATACTGGGCCAGGGGACATATTTATACTCGATCAGCGGACTTTGTTATACTCGATAAGGGGACTTTGTTGTACTCGATAAGGGGAATTTGTTATACTCGATAAGGGGACTTTGTTAGACTCGAACAGGGGACTTTGTTATACTCGACCAGGGGACTTTGTTATACTCGATTAGGCGGGTTTGTTATACTCAATCAGGGGACTTTGTTATACTCGATGAGGCGCCTTTGTTATACTAGATCAGGGGACTTTGTTATACTCGATTAGGGGCCTTCTTTAGACTCGATCAGGGGCCTTTGTTATACTCGAACAGGGGACTTTGTTATACTCGAGCAGGGGGCTTCGTTATACTTGATCATGGGACTTTGTTATACTCGATGAGGAGGCTTTCTTATACTCGATCAGGGGATATGTTATACTCGATCAGAGGACTTTGTTAAACTCGGTTCAGGGGACTTTGTTATACTCGTCTAGTGGGCTTTGTTATATTAGGATCTGGGGACTTTGTTATACTCGATCAGGGGACTTTGTTATACTCGACCAGGGGACTCTGTTGTAATCGATCAGGGGACTTTGTTTTGCTCGATCTGGGGACTTTGTTATACTGAGACAGGAGACGTTGTTATACTCGATCAGGGGATATGTTATACTCGATCAGGGGACTTTGTTATACTGGACGAGGCGACTTTGTTATACTCGATCAGGGTACTTTGTTATACTCGATCAGGGAACTTTGTTTTACTCGTCCAGGGGGCTTTGTTATACTTAGATCAGGGGACTTTGTTATTCTCGACCAGGGGACTTTGTTATACTCGACCAGAGGCCTTTGTTATACTCGGTCCGGGGACTTTGTTATATTCGTCCATGGGGCTTTGTTATACTCGATCAGGGGACTTAGTTATACTCGACCAGGGGACTTTGTTGTAATCGATCAGGGGACTTTGTTATGCTCGATCTGGGGACTTTGTTATACTCGATGAGAAGACTTTGTTATATTCATCCAGGGGGCTTTGTTATACTCGATCAGGGAACTTTGTTATACTAGATCAGGGACTTTGTTATACTCGACAAGGGGCCTTTTTTATACTTGACCAATGGACTTTGTTATACTCAATGAGGGGCCTTTGTTATACTCGATCAGGGGACTTTCTTATACTCGACCAGGGGACTTTGTTATACACGATCAGGGGACTTTTATATACTCGATCAAGGGACTTTGTTATACTTAACCAGAGGACTCTGTTATACTCGATCAGGGGACTTTGTTATACTCAATCAGGGGACTTTGTTATACTCGATGAGGGGCCTTTGTTATACTCGATGAGGGGGCTTTGTTATACTCGACCAGGGGACTTTGTTATGTTCGACCAGGAGACTTTGTTATACTCGACCAGGGGACTTTTGTTATAATCGACCAGGGGCCTTTGTATACTCGATTAGAAAACTTTGTTATACTCGACCAGGGGACTTTGTTATACTCGATCAAGGGACTTTTGTTATACTCGAGAAGGGGACTTTGTTATACTCGACCAGCGGCCTTTGTTATACTCGATCACCGGATTTTGTTATACTCGATAAGGGGACTTTGTTATACTCGTCCAGGGGGCTTTGTTATACTGGGCCAGGGGACTTTTTTACACTCGATCAGCGGACTTTGTTATACTGGACCATGGGACTTTTTTATACTCGATCAGGGACTTTGTTATACTCGATAAGGAGACTTTGTTCTACTCGATAAGGGGAATTTGTTATACTCGATAAGGGGACTTTGTTAGACTCGATGAGGCGCCTATGTTATACTAGATGAGGGGACTTTGTTATACTCGATTAGGGGCCATTTGTAGACTCGATCAGGGTCCTTTGTTATACTCGATCAGGGGACCTTGTTATACTGGAGCAGGGGGCTTCGTTATACTCGATCAGGGGACTTTGTTATACTCGATGAGGAGGCTTTGTTATACTC
>NW_024730283.1:0-7412 GCF_018991925.1 Homarus americanus
TCCTGGTCACCCTTCATATTAAATCCTTGGTTACCCTTCATGTTAAGTCCGAGGTCATCCTTCATGTTAAGTCCTTGGTCACCCTTCATGTTTAGTCAGTGGTCACCTTCACGATTAGTCCGTGGTCACCTTCATGTTAAGTCGTGGTCACCCTTCGTTTAGTCCGTGGTCACCCTTCATGTTAAGTCCGTGTGTTGATTATTCTCTCTTTTGAAGGTTTACAGATTTTGTAGAAAGTCAACGAGGTTAGTAGTGTCCTTCACTAGCTCAGAATTTCTGTGTTAGTGGTTTTGTTCAATGATACGTGACGAAATTATGGCCATTTCATATCAAGACATATTGTGGCATTTTGTTTTTCTGTGCTGGATCTAAAGTTCTATATGACGTACAGTAAAAAGTCGATAGTGTGTTTGAGTTTTAGTTTGACGATAGATTTCTGTTTTATCAGATTTGTCTATCGCCTTAAGATTAGTCGCCAGCTCATATTTTACCTGAGGATTAAGCACTCTTGCACTACCTGGGAGGTTAGGTTAGGTTAAGTTAGTTAATCTTGAGGTGAAATAAGCTAGAGCTAATCTTCACGTGTTGATATATCTCCAGTGAGCTCAAGTGCTTGGTTACAGAACAAAACCTTCAGAACACCATAAGCGACAGGAATATTGTAGAGTTTCATCTCAGGCGATCGTTCACTCAGCAGTGGACCGTGCTGGTATCATTTGACTTAGTGGGTATGGATTTTTAACGAGTACTTAACTTATGATGTTTGTGGTTAAAACCTGACATGATTTGACAGAAGGTACAGTATATAAAAGTAAAGGTAAAGTCCTATGTCGGAGGAGACTTGTGTAGTTCAAGTTACAAAGGTTTACAGAATGTGATTCATCTCACATGCATAAGAAAATAAGGAGTCTGCAATAGGCCGATTGGCCTGTGCATGGCAGCTCCTGTCGAGAGTTACTACCACTCTCTATCATCCCGACCTTCACGCAGTTGGTGACACCCTGCAGAGCCATATCCCCACGGAGGCAGTACGCATCCCCGTTGCTGCGAAGCCCATGGGTCGCAGCGGTGGAAAGCGGCCGTAGGGCGTGATGAATGTAGTGGTGGCGATCTTCGTTCGTACCAAGTCCGCCTCCCCAGTGGTCGTGTGGTGGCAAACAGACGCCATCTCCGCCAGGTGCCATCCTCTGGTGACGAACCTTCCTCCCGTCCCTGTGTCCCCTTGCCCAGACCAGGAACAAGGTCGTCAGTTGATCCTCCATTGTCCTCGCTCCCCCGACTCATGGAAAAAGAGTCCGTAGCCGCTCGAGATTGCACTACGAGCGTAAAGGGGAGGGAGGTGTATAGATAGGTACATACCAAGATATGTGAACACGCCTGACACAGGACTCTTGTTACCATTCATTGTACCATTTATTCACATGTCTGTATTACTACATATTATTATAGCATGTCTGATGTCCATGCTTATGTCTAATGCCTATGTTCATTACTATGTCCCGATGTACTATGTCTGTACCCGCTAGTCGAGTAATTAGAACCTCATTTATTGTCCTAGGAATGTCTAGCAACTCCCTTGCCTGGCTAGCTAATTTCCCTCAGATCGGCCTCGGCCTACCTACGGTCCGGGGTCCCTAGTAATCGCTCCTGTATCGGTTGGCTATCACGCATGCCTTGTACCACTTATCGAATATATCTACTGCTCGTGCCCTGGAGTTTCAAGAACCTTGTCTAGGATTACATCCACCACACCCACAACTACCTCTCTATCATCCATGAATCTATCTAGACTCCTTTAAAACTTTCCAGACTTCCCACTTACTACAAAGTTGCTAAGCTTTCCACTCGTCCACCACCTATTTGTGAACCAGTTTCCTATCTCCCTCCTAAACCTAAACTTATCCATCTTGAATCCGTTGTAAGTTCTATCCTGTCGGATATTATAAAGCTTTATCTAATCCTCTTTATGATTCCCTTCACCTACTTAAATACTTCTATCATATCTCGCACTCTTCGTCTTTCTAGGAATGCAAGTTAAGTTTCTTCTTATCCTGATATGGAAGGTTTCTAAGTCCGGAATCATTTTGTCATTCTTCGCTGCACCGACTCTAATTTATATCCATTCTATAATAGGGGCACCAGAACTGAACATATAATCGAGGTGTGGCCTGGCTAAGCCAACAATTTCACTACAGTTGTTGTAGCCACATGTTGTATTGTTAATAATAATAATAATAATAATAATAATAATAATACGGTAATAATCATAATAAAAATAATGATGATAATAATAATAATTGAGACGATAATTATTAAAATATGGAGGCAGGAGGAGGAAGAGGGAAGGAATGATGATAGTTGAGAAGATGACAATAGCAGTGATAATGCTAGTTGTGGTAATGATGGTAATATTATACACGTAACAATAATGGTTGCCCTTCGTGTACGAGGATGGCCGGCTCTAGAGCAACCTAGGCGTGAATTTGTTTAAGGTGTTAGAATCTGTCGCCAACACCACAACCACACCCTAAGTTAACGAGTTGTATGACCCAGTTTCAATGAATAGTTCGAGAAGACCGGACAACTCGGCAACTGCACTGGCTAACCATTATTCCAGAATAAGATCCGCAAATCGATTAACATCCAGGTTCCCATTTACTGGTAAATAGAAAGCCAAATGACGTAAAAAAAAATGCTCATAGTTTCACTCTGTCCGGGAATCGAACAGGGGTCCACTCGCTTGCAAGGCGAGCATGCTGACAATTACACCACAGGTTGCCAAAATCACGTTTAGTAAAATTTTTTTTTTTTTTCGTGCTGGTCAAGCCCCGACCAGAGGTTAGCTAGACCCCCGGACAACTCTTTCGGAGCTTGACCAGCACGTGGTATTGGTAATATTATCTCGACTTGAATATATGTTACAAATTCACTTGTGACTTTTTCAATGTTTTGTTTTGTATAATATTTACTTATTCTAAGCTAAATGTTAACAAATAAATGACTTAAATAATACGAAAACAAACAAATAAAAGCGGAACTCCACCTAATATATACTGTATGTTACACTAAATAGGGATAATTGGCCATTAGTGATAACTTCTATGTATTTGTCTTTTCTAGAAGCCTTTGACTGGCCATAAACGATCCTGTAGATCATAAATATACATATAAATGAATACCTTCATGCATAATGTAACCTGACCAGACCTAACCTAACTTAACCTAATCTAGCCTAACCTAACCTAACGTAACCTAGCCTCCTCCTCCCCTCCTCCTCCTCCCTCCTCCTCCTCCCTCCTCCCTCCTCCCTCCTCCCTCCTCCCTCCCTCCTCCTCCTCCTCCCTCCTTTTTTATGTATGTTTGTTTGTTTTATTGTTTGTTTGTATGTTTTATTGTTTGTTTGTTTGTTTTTATTCTTCGTTTGACCGTTTTATTGTTTGTTTGATTGTTTATTTGTTTTATTGTTTGTTGGTATGTTTGTTTGTTTTATTGTTTGTTTTTAGAATGATGTTTTTTGGGTGTCATTACTGTTTGTGTCGTGTTGTTGCTTGCTTGTTTGTTTGTGATGTGTTGTTTATTTGTGGTTGGTATGTGTGAGAGAGAAGGCACAGAGAGAGAGAGAGAGAGACAGAGAGAGAGACAGAGAGAGAGAGAGAGAGAGAGATAGAGAGAGTCAACACAATTTCCATACCATATATTTACCAACAACTTTGTCATAATGTAACAGTGAGCCAGGGACCCCCCCCCCCCCCCCCCCCTCTCTCTCTCATGATAAAAACTGATCGACTTGTACCTGTGGTTCTTGTTTGTGTTTTAATTGTTAATTTAATACATTTTTATCTTATTTCTAATTTCTACTGTTGTTGTAGCCACATGTTGTATTGTTATATAATAATAATAATAATAATACGGTAATAATAATAATAAAATAATGATGTGTGTGCCGCTGCTGTTTGTGCTGTGTTGTTGCTTGCTTGTTTGTGATGTGTTGTTTTTGCTTGTGCTGGTGTGTGTGAGCAGAGAGACACAGAGAGAGAGACACAGAGAGAGACACAGAGAGAGAGAGAGAGAGAGAGAGAGAGAGAGAGAGAGAGAAAGAGAGTAGAGAGTATATTTATATATATATATATATATCAACACAATTTCCATGCACCATATACTTACCAACAACTTTATGGTCACTGCAACAGTGAGCCAGGACTCTCTCTCTCTCCCTCCTCCCTCCCTCCCTCCCTCTCTCTCTCTCTCTCTCTCTCATGATAAAAAAACTGATCGACTTGTACCTGTGGTTCTTGTTGTGTTTTAATTGTTAATTAATACAACTTTTACCTTATTTCTAATTTCTGTTGTTGCAGCCACATGTTGTATTGTTAATAATAATAATAATAATAATAATAATAATAATAATAATAATAATAATAATAATAATACAGTAATAATAAAATACGATGATAATAATAATTGAGACGATAATTATTAAATTATATGGAGGCAGGAGGAGGGAAGAGTGGGAAGGAATGATGATAGTTGGAGAAGATGACAATGGTAGTGATAATGTTGTTGTGGTAGTGATGGTAAGTAATGGTAATATTATCTCGACTTGATTATATGTTATAAATTCACTTGTGGGTTTTATGGAGGCAGGAGGAGAAGAGGAAGGAATGATGATAGTTGAGAAGATGACAATAGAGGATACATGTGGTAGTGATGGTAATATTATACGTAACAATAATGGTTGCCCTTCGTAACGAGGATGGCTATTCCTAGCCACCAGGCGAATTTGTTTAAGGTGTTAGAATCTGTCGCCACCACCACAACGACACCCTAAGTTAACGAGTTGCGACCCAGTTTCACGAATAGTCCGGAGGTTAATCAGATACCGGCAACTGCAATCGCTGGTTACAACCATTATTCCAGAATAAGATCCGCAAATCGATTAACATCCAGGTTCCCATACTTACTGGTAACAGGGAAAGTCAAAATACGTAAAAAAATGCTCATAGCTTCACTCTGTCCAGGAATCGAACACGGGTCCACCTGCCGCAAGCAAGGCGAGCATGCTGACTATTACACCACAGGTTGCCAAATTACGTTTAATAATTTTTTTTTTTTCGTGCTATTGCCCTCGACCAGAGGTTAGCTAGACCCTCGGACAACTCGGAGCTTTGACCAGCACGTGGTGTTGGTATTATTATCTGACTTGATTATGCGTTACAAATCTACCCAGAGTTTTCAATGTTTTGTTTGTATACATGCATTTTATTCTAAGCTAAATGTTAAAAATAAATGACTTAGAAAAATACGAGAAAACAAACAATAAAAGTGAACTCACTCCATTATATACTGTATGTTGCTAATTAAATAGGATAATTGGCCATTAGTGATAACTTCTATGTATTTTCTTTTCTGGAAGTAATCATTACAAAACGATCCTGTAGATCATAAATATACATATAAATGAATACCTTCTTGCATAATAACCTGATTCAGACCCAACCTTAACTTAACCTACTGTAGCCTAAACCCAACCCAACATAAATCCAAACGTAATCTAGCCTTTCTTTCTTCTTCTGTTCTTCTTGTTCTTGTTGTCCTCCTCCTCCTCCTCCTCCTCTCTCCTCCTTCCTCCTCCTCCTCCTCCTCTGCTTTATATCATCAGCAATCAGTTCAAATTCAAACGCCTAACCCCACACACTGTGACCCTGTTGAGAGGGGGATAAGGCGGGGAAGATCACTAAATCACCATGTATAGCTGGTGGACACCCAACAAGGACCTTGGGTGTAAGGTTTTCTCGCCAGATCTAGACCAGTGGGTAGTGTTAACCCCCAAAGTTACTGAGGCAGAGTGACCTTTGGAAGTTTTTTGGGGATTATAAATAGTGTTGTAGGAGGTGGTAGGAGGTGGTAGGTTAGTAGTCCTGGTGGTGGTGTAATTATTGAAGAGGGTCTGTTTATTGTTTTTATGTTTGATTGTTTTATGTATGCATGTTTGTTTATTGTTTGTTTGTTTGTTTTATTGTTTGTTTGTTTGATTTCGTTTGTTCAAGGTTTTTATTGTTTGCTTCGTTTGATTGTTTGCCTGTTGCATGTTTGTTTTATTGTTTTCTAAAGTTTGTTTTTAGAATGATGTTTTTTGTAGTCATATTGTTTCTTGTGTTGTGTTGTTGCTTGCTTCATTTGTTTGTAGATGTGTTGTTTTGTTTAGGTTGAAGAGAGAGAGAGAGAGAGAGAGAGAGAGAGAGAGAGAGAGAGAGAGAGAGAGAGAGAGAGTATCAACACAATTTCCATACCATATTTACCAAACTTTTTCATAACGTATCAGTGAGCTCAGGACCTCTCTTCTCTCATGATAAAAATCATCGGATTCTAGGCCTGTGGTTCTTGTTTGTGTTTTTAATTGTTAATTTAATACAACCTTTATCTTATTTTACTTAATACACCCAGCCACATGTTGTATTGAAAACACACACACACAATAATAATACGGTAATAATACACACAAAATAATGATGATAATAATAATTGAGACGATACCATAAAATATGGGAGGCAGTGAGGAGGAAGAGGGTGAATGATGATAGTTGGGAGAAGATGACAATAGTGTGTGATACGCTGGTTGTGGTAGTGATGGTAATATTACACACGTAACAACATTAATGGCTGTCTTCGCATGAGGGATGGCTTTATCTTAGGGCCACCCAGGCGTGAATTTGCTTGGTGTTAGAATCTGTCGCCAACACCACCAACAACACCCTCAACGAGTTCCACGACCAAGCTCAATGAATAGTCCGAGAAGACCAGACAACCCTCAACAGACTACAACCATTATTCCAGAACAAGATCCAAATTAATCCATGTCTCATTTACTGGTAAATAGAAAGTCAAATGAAAAAAAAATGCTCACAGAATCAATTTCCTCCTGAATCGAACACGGCCCACTCTGCTGCAAGGCGAGTATGCTAGACTACATACACCACAGGCTCCACAAAATACAATAACACACATGCAAAGCACAAGACAGAGGTTAGCTAATTGACAAACTTTCTGAGCTTGACCATCACGTAGTATTGGTATTATTCGACTTGATATATGTCACAAAACTCACTGTGATAATGTTTAGAAAACAGAAAACCCCAAATAAACAAAAGCCCCTGCAACCCAATCTACAAATATACAACCGTATAAACACCAAATAGAAACTGGCCACAGTGATACCCTATGTATTTTTTTCTGGAAGTTTGACTACTATAAAACATCCTGCAGACTCACAAATATACATATAAACGAATACTTGCATACGTACTTACCAGCACCTAATCTAACTTACCTAATGAAACCAAATCCAACATACCAACGTATTTAACAACACACACCAAATTACCAAATTCAACGCCCAATACACACACCACCCT
>NW_024730284.1:0-5553 GCF_018991925.1 Homarus americanus
TATATACTCAACAGGGGCTTTTGTTTATACTCGATTAGAAAACTTTGTTATACTCGATACAGGTCTTTGTTATCTCGATCAGGACATTGTTATACTTGATCAGGGGCTTTGTTATACTCGATCGGTTTGTTATTCTCGATCAGGGGACTTTGTTATACTCGATCATGGGACTTTGTTATACTCGATCAGGGAACTTTTGTTATACTCGATCAGGGCCTTTGTTATACTCGTTCAGGCGCCTTGGTTATATTCGATTAGGGGCCTGTTATACTCGACCACGGGACTTTGTTATACTCGATCAGGGCTTTTGTTAAACTCGATCAGGGGCCTTTGTTATACTCAATCAGGGGACTTTATTATACTCGATCAGGGGACTTTGTTATACTCGTTTAGGGGGCTGTTTTACCGATCAGAAACTTTGTTATACTCGATAGGGCCTTTGTTTATAATCGTTCAGGGACTTTGTTATACTCGATCAGGGACTTGTTAAGAAACTCGATCAGGGACTTTGTTACTTTTCGATCAGGGACTTTGTTATATTCGATGAGGGACTTTCTCGATCATGGGATTTTGTTATATGATGAAAGGGGCTTTTGTTATACTTGATGGGGGACTCTTGTTATACTCGATCAGGGATTCGGTAATACTCCATCAGGGACTTTGTTATACTCGATAAGTGGCCTTTGTTATATTCATTTAGAGGCCTTTGTTATAATCGAACAGGGGCCTTTGTTAAACCGATCAAAGGCCTTTGTTATTCTCGATTTGAGGACTTTGTTAAACTCGATGAGGAGACTTTGTTATAATCGATCAGAGTTTGTTATACTCGGTCAGGGAACATTGTTATACTCGATGAGGACTTTGTTATACTCGATCAGGGCCTTTGTTGTACTCGATTAGGGACTTTGTTATACTCGACCAGGGTGCTTTGTTTTACTCGATCAGGGTCTTTGTTATACTTGATGAGGACTTTGTTACTCGATCGGGGCTTTGTTATATTGATGGGGGCTTTGTTATACTCGATCAGGACTTTATTATTCTCGATCAGGGACTTTGTTATACTCGTTTAGGGGCTTTGTTTTACTCGATCAAACTTTGTTATACTCGATGAGGGCCTTTGTTATAATCGTTAAAGGGACTTTGTTATACTCGATCAGGGACTTTGTTATACTCGATCAGGGGACTTTGTTATACTCGATGAGGGACTTTGTTTATATTCGATGGGGAGCTTGTTATACTCGATCATGGGACTTTGTTATACTCGATGAGGGCTTTTGTTATACTTGATGCCCTCATCAAATTATAACAAAGCCATCAATCAAGATTATACTCGAAAAGGGGCCTTTGTTAAACTCGATCAAAGGCCTTTCTTATTCTCGATTTGAGGACTTTGTTACACTCGAAGAGGAGACTTTGTTATACTCGATCAGGGGAGTTTGTTATACTCGATCAGGGGACATTGTTATACTCGATGAGGGGACTTTATTATACTCGATCAGGGGCCTTTGTTGTACTCGATTAGGGGACTTTGTTATACTCGACCAGGGTTCTTTGTTATACTCGATCAGGGGTCTTTGTTATACTTGATGAGGGAGCTTTGTTACACTCGATCAGGGGCCTTTGTTATATTTGATGAGGGGGCTTTGTTATACTCGATCAGGGGACTTTATTATTCTCGATCAGGGGGACTTTGTTATACTCGATGAGGGGGCTTTGTTATACTCGATCAGGGAACTTTGTTATACTCGATCAGTGGCCTTTGTTATACTCGTTCAGGGCCTTTGTTATACCCGATCAGGGGACTTTGTTATACTCGATCAGGGGCCTTTGTTGTACTTGATCAGGGGGCTTTGTTATACTCGATCAGGGGCCTTTGTTATACCCGATCAGGGGACTTTGTTATACTCGATCAGGGAACTTTTGTTATACGGCGAGGGGGCTTTGTTATACTCGATGAGGGGATTCTTGTTGTTTCGACCAGGGTCTTTGTTATACTCAATCAGGGGCCTTTGTTATACTTGGATCAGGGGCCGAAGGTACCCGCGATCAGGGGACGGTTATTCTCGATCAGGGGGATTTTGTTATACTCGATCAGGGGCTTTGTTTTACTCTCGATCAGGAACTTTGTTATACCTGATCAGGTAGCCTTTATATACCCATATTCAGGCGCCTTTGTTATATTCGATCAGGGTCTTTTGTTACACTCGGAGCAGGAGACTTTGTTATACTCGATCAGGGGCTTTTGTTAAACTCGATCAGGGGCCTTTGTTATACTTAATCAGGGTCTTTGTTATACTCGATCAGGGGACTTTGTTATCCTCGTTTAGGGGTTTTGTTTTACTCGATCAGGAAACTTTGTTATACTCGATGAGGGGCCTTTGTTATAATCGTTCAGGGGACTTTGTTATACTCGATTAGGGGACTTTGTTATACTCGATCAGGGGACTTTGTTATACTCGAACAGGGGACTTTGTTATATTCGATGAGGGGACTTTGTTATACTCGATCATGGGACTTTGTTATACTCGATGAGGGGCCTTTGTTATACTAGATGAGGGGACTCTGTTATACTCAATCAGGGGACTCGGTAATACTCGATCAGGGGACTCTGTTATACTCGATCAGTGGCCTCTGTAATACTCATTTATAGGCCTTTGTTATACTCGAACAGGGGCCTTTGTTAAACTCGATCAAATGCCTTTGTTATTCTCGATTTGAGGGCTTTGTTAAACTCGATGAGGAGACTTTGTTATACTCGATGAGGGGAGTTTGTTATACTCGATCAGGGGACATTGTTATACTCGATGAGGGGACTTTGTTATACTCGATCAGGGGCCTTTGTTGTACTCGATTAGGGGACTTTGTTATACTCGACCAGGGGTCTTTGTTATACTCGATCAGGGGTATTTGTTATACTTGATGGGGGAGCTTTGTTACACTCGATCAGGGGCCTTTGTTATACTTGATGAGGGGGCTTTGTTATACTCGATCAGGGGACTTTATTATTCTCGATCAGGGGGACTTTGTTATACTCGATCAGGAGGTTTTGTTATACTTGATCAGGGAACTTTGTTATACTCGATCAGGGGCCTTTGTTATACTCGTTCAGGGGCCTTTGTTATACCCGATCAGGGGACTTTGTTATACTCGATCAGGGGACTTTGTTATACTCTATGAGGGGGCTTTGTTATACTCGATGAGGGGACTTTGTTATACTCGCTGATTAGGGACTTTGTTATACCAGACCAGGTGGCCCTTTTGTTGCATTTTGGATCAGTGGCCCTTGTTGGTACTTTGATGAGGGGGCTTTGTTATACTCTCGATCAGGGGCCTTTGTTATAGTCGATTAGGGGCCTTTTATACTCGCTCAGGCACCTTTGTTATATTCATGAAGGGCCTTTGTTATACTCGACCAGGGGACTTTGTCATACTCGATCATGGGCCTTTGTTAAACTCGATCAGGGGCCTTTGTTATACTTAATCAGGGACTTTGTTATACTCGATCAGGGGCATTTGTTATAATCGTTCAGGGACTTTGTTATACTCGATCATGGGACTTTTTCTCTCGATCTGGGGACTTTGTTATACTCGATGAGGGACTTTCTTATATTCGATGAGGAACTTTGTTATACTCGACCAGGGTCTTTGTTATACTCGATCAGGGCCTTTGTTATACTTGATCAGGGGCTTTGTTGTACTCGATCAGGGGACTTTGTTATTTTCGATCAGGGACTTTGTTATACTCGATCAGGAGGCTTTGTTATACTCGATTAGGGAACTTTGTAATACTCTATGAGGGCCTTTGTTTATACTCGTTCAGGCGCCTTTGTTATATTTGATCAGGGCCTTTGTTATATCTCGACCAGGGACTTTGTTATACTCGATGAGGGCCTTTGTTATAATTGTTCAAGGGACTTTGTTATATCTCGATCAGGGGACATTTTATACTCGACCAGGGTCTTTGTTATATGATCAGGGCCTTTGTTATACTTGATCAGGGGCTTTGTTGTACTCGATCAGGGACTTTGTTATTTTCGATCAGGGGACTTTGTTATACTCGATCAGGAGGCTTTGTTATACTCGATTAGGGAACTTTGTTATACTCTATCAGGGGCCTTTGTTATACTCGTTCAGGCGCCTTTGTTATATCTGATCAGAGACTTTGTTATTCTCGATCAGGGGACTTTGTTATACTCGATGAGGGCCTTTGTTATAATTGTTCAAGGGACTTTGTTATACTCGATCAGGGACATTTTATACCGATCAGGGGACTTTTTTATACTCGATCAGGGGACTTTGTTATATTCGATGAGGACTTTGTTATACTCGATCATGGGACTTTGTTATACTCGATCAGGGGCCTTTGTTATACTCGATTAGGGCTTTGTTTTACTCGATCAGGGCCTCTGTTATACTCGATCAGGGGCCTTTGTTACTAGATCAGGGACTTTGTTATACTCGATCAGGGACTTTGTTATATTCTCTGAGGGGGCTTTGTTATACTCGATGAAGGGACTTTGTTATACTCGACCAGGGGTCTTTGTTATACTCGATCAGGGGCATTTGTTATACTCGATTAGGGGACTTTGTTATTCTCGATCAGGGGGACTGTTATACTCGATCATGGGACTTTGTTATACTCGATCAGGGAACTTTGTTATACGGGACTTTATATACCTGATCAGGGACTTTATATATTCGGATGAGGACTTTGTTATACCCGAACAGGGACTTCTTTGTTATACTCATCAGGAACCTTTTGTTATACTCCGATTAGGGGCCTTGTTATACTCTGTTCAGGCACCTTTGTTAGTATCTGATGAGGGGCCTTTTGTTATATTCGACCAGGGGACTTTGTTATACCTGGATCAAGGGCCCTTGTTAAACTCGGGATCAGGGCCTCGGTTATACCTTTTTTGAATTAAAATGGCCTGGTTATAATCGTTCAGACTTTGCTAACCTGACTAGGGACTTTTGTTCTCCTCGATCAGGGACTCGTTATACCTGGATCAGGGACCTTTGCGGCCTGACAGGGACTCTTTGTTATACCTGATTAGTACCTGGTTATACTCTATGAGGGGGCTTTGGTTATAGCCCGGATGAAGGGATTCTTGTTATACTCGACCAGGGTCTTTGTTATACCCAATCAGGGCCTTTGTTATACTTGGATCAGGGGGCTTGTTGTAATTTCGGATCAGGGACTTGTTATTCCTGATCAGGGGACTTCGTTATAATCGATCAGGGGCTTTTGGTTTTACTCGATCAGGAACTTTGTTATACTCCGGATCAGGGCCTTTGTTATACCTTGTTCAGGCGCCTTGTTATATTCGGATCAGGGTACCGTTGTTATACTCGAGCAGGAGACTTTGTTATACTCGATCAGGGGCTTTTGTTAAACCTGATCAGGCCTTTGTTATACTTAATCAGGGTCTCTTTGTTATACTCGATCAGGGACTCTCGGTTATTCTCGTTTGTTAGGGGCTTGGTTTTACCTGATCAGGAAACTTTGTTATACTCTTGACAGGGCCTTTTTGTTATAATCGTTCAGGGACC